>NC_071286.1:63160237-63296351 GCF_943735745.2 Anopheles bellator
ATCGTTTATTTATTTAGGACCACTTTGTTACGGGTCTGTTAACTCGCGCAATGCGCTGGCTGGCCGTTTCCGTTTATGCTGGCAGGCTTTATGCTCGGCGCGCACCAACGAATGCAACGGAATATGGGCCTGTTTTGTTACCGTAAACGTTTGTTAATGGGCGCTTTTTACTTTCCAAACGGTCGATGTGCCCGAGCATTGGCGAGAGGCATTCGACTTTTAATGCCCTCCGACTTTAGATTATCTCCGACCCACGGTAGCGCCCGTCCAGTGGCCATCGCGAAAACTAATTTTAATCATTAATGACCTGACGTGTGCTGCTGCCGTTTTGAGGCCGTTTTCGATCGATATTTATTTATGTTGCTCGCGCATCCGATTCACAACATTTCAATGTCGCGTTCGGGAAGGATCGTACGGCATTCTTGGGCTACCTGATCGTTTATCAAAGTATTTCTGGGTCAGCACAGTACAATAGCTCATCGGCTTATGTCCCTGCGGCCTGCCGTAGTGGCCCCGTAGCGTACGGTCCTGGTTTATTAACTTGTTCGAAAACAGCCATCCGCGCGGATCAACGTTCATCGTTTAGCATTTGTAAATCTCCTCATTAGACTGGACACACTGGGCCGCTGGGGGCCGGATTTATGAAACGCGCGGTTCCACGGCGCGGCCCATAAGTTTGCCCCGAAGCACCGATTGTTGCTATCCTGAGCCCGATGAGATTTACTGCCCGATCAACCGCGGCCCGCTAGATATACGGGCCCCTGACGTAGACCGAAGACGTTCCCGCGTTCCCCTTGGCTGTGGCTGGATGCGAGCGATGATTATGATCCGCTGGCAGTGCCGCTCGACGCCTGCACGACGATCAGAGCTTGCTCGTCGTCAGCGGATCAGCTGTTTTGGGTCTCCGGGATCAGCCTCCGGTTCCGTGGCCGACCCTCCACTCGACTCGGCTTGGTGGAATTTATTATTATTATAGCAACACACTGCTTATGCTCGCGGGCGCAACCGCAACCTGAATCGGGCCACCGATGCGGGTCCCTTCGGGGCCCGTGATGGCCCGAGATTGGCAAACGGCGCGCCGCATGAGTCATGCGCAACCGAGGGCGCTCACCGCCGCACCGGGTTTTAGAAAGGAATTATGCTCGCCCGCCTCGCGAGATTGCGGGCTTCTGGTGTCTGGAAGCCGGAGCCTGTGCCTCTGCGGCTGATAATTGTTTTTGTTGTGCTACGATTTTCGTGTATTAATCGTTATGCTCGCGCGCCACACGCAGCCCTCTAGCCCTAGTTCTCTACTAAACCCGCTTGCTGGCCGTTGAGTTCTGTTGTGCCATTTTGTTTCGAAACGGTACGCCGCGTGCGGATGGGTGCAACCTGCACTTATCGTAACTGGGCGAGGCGGCCACTAACGGGGTGCGATGAAGAGCTTAGCCGCCATTCTGGGGTGTGATCGAGGGCATGAAAATTGATTCACGCATGATGGCTCAACGATGGCATATTTTTTGCCGTTGTTGCCGCTGTCGATTGGAGGAAAAACTAACACAATTTTCACAGTCTAGCTCGCTGAAGATCCGACCGGGAAGCTGCTTCGCTCCTGGGCATCAATCGCAGCGCCCCACGTCGTCAGTATTTAGAGCAACAAGACGATCTTGCGGCTGCGGATTGCGGATCGTTTAAAGCGGAACGTGGGGAAGAACATATACAAACGAGAACACATTGCACACAAATTGCATAAATTTCTCATCGACACATAGGAGCCAACCGTTTTCTTTTCTGTTGTTCGAATGGATTTTGCTGCTGTTGTGTTGCTGTGTTCTGCCCACGAATCCGACAAGGCTGATAATAACGATGGTGATGATGGGGGCAGACGGCGGCGATGAGAATGCAATACACGCGCCGTTGGAATTTGCAATGCAACCCGCTAATGCTAACGGTTTTACGCACATGCCCGCTGCGCACTGCGCTTTCGTTCCGTTCGGTGCAACGGCAACACCAGTGCCAGCTAATTACTGAATGCAGCGCGCACGGTGAAATCTGCCCGTTTTTGCTTCACTTTTACGCGGCGCTTATCGGCGGAATTAGAAAAGCATAATGAACCTCGGCGGGGTACGCCCGGTAATTTGGTATCTAATGAAACGCGCAGCCCGGCTCGGGATGATAATTACAGGGGTGCTACAGGGCGCACTGTACGGTACCAACGGACGGACCAGTGGGAAGCTACCGTTGAATGTAATAGAATCATTTTGCTGGCGTGATTTTACTTCAAAACTATTACTTGTACAACTCAGCACATAACGAAACAGTAAATGTTGCCAAAACGATTTACCATGACGAAGAGTTTTGCAACTCTCAGTGTTTTAAGACGTTTCATTTTATTTCGTAAAACTGCGTAAGTTGGGACCTAGTCACTAGTCATTGTAAACTCGAAGCAGAGTTACTTTGTATTTTATTGACCGCACCGTAATAAACGACCACTAAACAGATAAGTACGTGCGCGTTTGAAATGCGACAGACTTTGTAAACGACAAATGAGTATAAGCTTATTGCTTTAATCTAATGTGTAAGACTCACATTGTTAATAAGGAAAAGTGGTTTGATTATTTTTTATTCTTTTAATTTTTCTATATCGTTAATTAAAAGAATAATGTTTTTCTGATGCATATTGTTTTAAACATTGTAAATGCTTATTATTTATGTATCAAATAAATCTTGGCGAATATTGCCTTTATTATGTGACGCTTTTCATTGCGTAAATTTATGTAAAAATGAATGGACTGATAGAGCTCGCAAGTTTGACATAATTTTCGCCGGCAAGTAGACTGAATAATAAATAAAAATTAAGAAAAATTTCTCTTCAATTATTGCGATAATTATAAGATAAATAAAACAAGGATAATTAAAAATCGAAAAGTCCATGTGCGGTACATATCGCCTATAGGCTATAATGCGAGGCTTATTTCCGTATAACATGCACGAGAACACAGCCATATAAGTACGGAATCGATATAAAAACTGAGGAGTTGTATAGATATATAAACTGAGGAGTAGATTGTGCCATTTATGTTGATGTTGCTAATGTTTATGTGATGTTGCTATTAAACGATTGATCATAATTAATTCAGACCATAAGTATGACCACTTTGTCCACGGCAGCATAAAAAAATAGATAGCTTTACTCCCCACTAAGTTGCCTATTTATGTTGTAGGATGTTAGGTTCAATTTGTTACTATTCCAGTTACTCTGGGATTTCATAGTACCTTGAGTTGATGTCCTCATATTTGTCCCTGTAGACTATGCGTTCGAATAACTCGTTTTAATGAATTAACTTAAAACAGGAACGGTCACGGCCAAACACGTTTTGGGTTTTTAAAAACAAAATGAAATGAACAATACTTCTACCGACAAACTTATTAACATTTACTTCACACCTTTCTAATGTGTGCTTATGCTTCGTTCGTACTTAAAGTAAAATCAAGGCGAGCAAAGATTGCCATCAGCCCCGATGGTTGCCGGTGGGCCTCTCAGCCCTAGGAACGCCTATCTGGCGTTCCGTTGGTAGACAAATCGACAAATCGTTCATCTTCGGCATGCCACATGTCGATCCGGCGGTACCGGCGGGACAAAGTATCTGGAAATTAATCTCATTACCGCAGGAAACCATTCCACTCTCGCTGCTAATCGCCGGCTTCCATCGATCCGCTGCCGCAGCGAGGACGCCCAGAAAGGGGGGTCCTTGGCGGAGGGGGATCGGGTTAACATTTTCCTCCAGCGTGTAAGCGGTAGGTGCAGACCGCGCGCGTCACCGCACATCTCTGCGACGAATTGCGCTGATTGCAATTCTCATTAACGAAATTGCTTTATTTCTAATTTCTCAAACGACATTCCCTTCGCCACCGCGGGTTGGTCGGCTGGTGAGGGAGCTGATGGGGGGCGGTGGACCCCAGACGAAAGGGAAACTTTCGTCGCAGCGCGCGGCTGGCTGCACGAAGCGAACCGTGATAGAACTGACCCAATAATTATATTACATTAAACTTTCTCCCGGGGGCCCTCGACGGCGCGACGCGGCGACCGCAAGATGATGAAAACGAAAACCGAGGCGGATTATGCATGACCACCCCGCACCCCCCACGGGATCGTGCCATGTCCCCCGGCGCGCGGGTTGGTACATTGAAAATTGAAAATACACATGCCACACATTCTACCAGCAGCCCGGCCGCGTCCGCTCGGCCCTGGGAAATGGTGAATGCAAACAAACCACCATCGTCCTTTCACCACCCACCAGCATAGGCGGGTGGAGAGGACGGATGGCCGGAGCCGGCACGGCGACAAAACCTTTTGCCTAAGCTGCACCGACTGCTCGCCCGGAGCCAGTTCGTGCATGTGTGACGGAGAGGTGCACCGTGCAGAGAGAACCTTGTCTAATGCTGCCCCGGGACCGCGGGACATCGAGAATCACACCGCGGGAGTCGTCACCGGGAGATCGCACACGAACGATCACAGTGTTTGTGGCTGTGTGCCGCTTCCGCAATGTGCGCCATGTTTGAATGTTTAATTTGCAACAATAATAGATTCTCATGATGGCCGCTTGGCGCGGTGGCCGTTGGGTGCGCGCGCGCCAGCTCGCGCTCGCGTGCATCGCTTCACCTTCAGCCTTTTCCCTAACTCAGCGCGCCCGGACTCCGAAACCGAGAGTCGAGTTTCCCTGGCGGCGCTTGAACACCTGACCGAAGTCAGTGCGCCCGGACGACGGATGACACGTCGCAGCGGTCCTGTGCTGCAACAACAACAACAACTAGCTGACGCTAGCCGTGAATGTGACACTCGAAAGATAGCGTGGAGTCAACTCTCGGCCGATCCGCCGTCGCCGGATGGTTGCGGGGGCTTCTCGAAAGATGGTCTTGGCTAGATTCGCCTAGAGCGGCAGCTAATGTCAACCGGCGCAGTTGTCGGTTGTTGGCCGTCGTGGTGTGCAGTTTCACTGTTTTTTTGATTAACACATACGATAAAAGTTCGGCTGACGGACGTGGGAACGAACGTCCCGTCCGTGCCAGCGATGGGCGAGTTGAGAAAGTTCTGACGCGGGAAAAGGGAAAGCGTTTGCGATTTTACTTTTATCCGCGCGGAAGTCACTTCACTGATGTTGCTTTCGACCCATGGGGAATTTAAAATTCAAGAATGGTCGGGAGTATTTTAGGCTATATTTCATTTGTTAATGTTAAGTTGCGATGATTTAGATCTGTTTGCACACCTCCGATTGAATTCCAGTTGTGGTTGATGATCCTGGTTCTTGAACTTGGACATTGAATTGGATTTTGTAACTTGATCACTTACATTTAGCTTGTTTCGTACACTTTTAGCGCTACCGGGGAAGGCTTTTCTGTACGATGTTTACCGAGAGACCTCTATCAATCGATAAGTCCTTAGCGGCTCTAGCCTTTAAGTCCTTAACAAAATTGTTTCTGTTCACAAAATAATGATTTGTTAACAATCAGTAAAAGTTTCTGCTTCAATATCACAATTCAATATAATACGAAAATAATCGAAAATATTACACTATTACAATTACCTACCTATGTTACTTATTCGGCAACTGTAACTTACTTATTCTGGCCTGCAACAGAGAGCGTGTCGACCGTTCACGGTCGAGCACCTTAGACCACCAACACGTTAAATCCGACCTTTCTCGTATCGCTACCTATGGAGTCATGTCATCTTAAACGAGGCTCACCATGTGCCCTTTGTCCTTCTGGACAGTTTAGGAAGACTTTGCGGACTGCTCTGCCTTCCGCCATTCTCATGACATGACCTACCCGGTGGAGCCTGGCGAAGTGTATACGCAAATACAAAATTAAGGCTCTGTTCTAACCTAATTTGTAGTTTTCGTTACGGAGTTATTTTCCGCCGTTGACTAGTACATTTCACGCAGTCCTCTAAGCTTATTTATACGTTTTTTAAATATGAAATAAACTAAGTCGTAACATTGTTGTAATAAATGTTGAAAGATCGAAAACATTTTAGACCTTTCAAAGTTGATTTTGAGGGATTATGTAAGTTCTTCTGCTATATTTTCTATGTTCAAATTTGTCTGAAAGAGAATGTTTGATGGGAACACAAGACGAGACTTATGTGCCCCTTCATTATTGAACGCGGTAGCAGCAGTATGAAATTGGAAACGGAATCCGATTGCAAATTTAATTAAAAATCGAATCGCGAAAACATGAAGATGATGAAATCATCAATCCGGACTCTGACCTGTGTCCACATGGCGCATCGTCATCCATCACACGTCAACCGCATGACGGGGTTTCAATGTTTATAACTCATTTCACTTTCCGAACAGTGTTCTGGTCCATCCCGGAATCTGCTCATAATCCACTTCCCGCATGAGCTGCATTCCGTTGACGTCCAGCACACTGCATATGCTGACCTTTCCCACGGACCTCAGCTTGGTCAGGCTTTCGCAAAAAAGGGCGGAAAAATAAAAAATTCCCTCCCAAATGATTTCACATTTTCGTCCGGAATCCAGAACTGCAGCGGCGAGCACACCATATTGTTCCCCGATGGCCAGAAGGCACGCGGTAGTTAATCTTCTTCAACCAAACTGATGACGGCTGGCAGGGTCGCTGGCTGCCGTGGGAGGGGGCTGTGATTGCCAAAGCACCCCCCACGCCTTCGGCCGCCGGATTGAAGCCGCGCATTACGCCAGCAAAAACCGATCGCAATCGGCGTTCCGGGCCCGATTACGGAAACGACGTTGTGCCACAGAAGGAGAAAAGGTAGTCGCGCCCAGATGATTAAGATAAACACTACCCCAGAGAGAGAAGGATTGGTGGCACGCCATCTGCATATTCTTCGGTTCGGGGCCATATTCCGACAGGAGCAGCCGCAGCCGGGGCATCATCATCATCATCATCCTGGGCATTGGGCGCAAACCCGCTGTGCAGTATCCTGCCGATCGGCGGCCCGGCCGACCTCTTGGAAAACAAATTACGATCCAGATTCTATGGTGTCTCTATTTGTGCGTCCCCGCCGTCATCTGCTGGCAATCAGGCTGGCCGCCAACATTGTCTTCCCGCCGCCTGTTCAGCGTCTTCTCGCTGATTGAAGAATGGGTTCCATCTCCCAAACCTACAAGGGGCGCAAAGATGCTGCAGCAGATATCGGGAATAAGTAGCTTCTCCGTTCTGAGGGCCGTGATCTAGAAGCCTATTGTAGTGGCCACTGCCGCGGCGAAGAAGCATCGGCCCGGCCATTGGCCGGGCATTATATTGCCCGGAAAGGGAAACCTTTTCGTAGTTTTATGCAAAAGATTGGACCAACTTGGACACATCGGGCCGTTTGCGCGCTGTCTGCGCGGTCCACGATACAATGTAAGCAGTGCCCGGAGCCAGAACCCAAGCGGATCCAGCGGATGGCAAGATGGCTCGTTTGCATTTCGATATGGCTGGACACGTCCTGGCGCGGGCGCGCGTCCTAAGATGGGTGAAGATTTATGAAGCACCACCACCGGAGAACGCATCGACGATCGGGCGTGCGCGCGCGTCACTTGTAGCCAAGACCTGGACACCGTTTCGATCCATCTCTGCGTGGCTCGAAGATTGTCGCGGCAAGATCGGGGCAAATTTCCATCACAAGACACTTTTGTCCGGGCTGATTACTTCATTCGGGGCCGTCGGCTTCTTCTTCGGCTGGCTGGGCGGCGGTTGTCTAATGATGGACTCTCAATGGTCGGAACTAGTTACGGATTCTTCTCAGGTTCATAGCCGAGGGGAAGAATTGTTGTGAGCTCAAAGAGTTTCAAGTCCACAGATGGAGATCAGCGAGTATTCGGCGACTTAAAAAATTCAGAAAAGCCCAGGAGAGATTCTAAAATGTTAACAATTCTCAAAAGCCGGTTCAAGTCCATTTTATGTTCCAGAAAACAAGGTTTAGACTTGCGTGATGCTTTGGGACACCACGTCCTGCGTTGGGTTCCTCCAGCAGACCTCGTGGTCCTGGTGGTTAACTTCACCACAAATTGGCTCTTTCTCTCCTGCGACGGCATGTGCCGTATCGGTTTATGTTGGGGCCACGGTGCGAAGGGGATAAGGAGGACAGACAGACGAAACCCCCAGACACATCGCAGCACCATCGGAGAACGGTGCCAAAACGGTCCAGATCCGGCTACACCTGGAGTGTAGCCGATAGGACGGGCTGAGTCCCACCAGATCACGGTGTTACGGCGTTTCGCAAGAACAGAACCGCGCGGGAAGAAACCCAGGGTGTGTCGCTGCAAATTGGTATGTCGCACGGTTGAACAATAAGACATTAAGTCTCTCTCTTTCCGCGGGTCGAGCCCGCCAAGACGTTCTTCCCTCCGATGCTGCTGCTGCGTGTGTACCGTACCGATTCGATGGAATGCATCGGGCCGGGCGTCGTGCATTTTATCCCGACCACACTTCCTGCAGCCAAGCAAGTCCCTCCTCGCCAATTGCTGCTGCACCCACGATCGAATGACAATAACTTCGGTTCGCCGCCGCCGATTAAGTTGGCGTGGTTCTCGCGGCGTGGCCCTTCGATGCTTCCTCTTCCTCCGAGTGAGACGTCTTTAATGAGCATCGCCTCCGGGGGTGGCGGGGATCGACAGGGACTGCCAGGGTGGAGGATTTATGAGCAACGACGCGCGGCGCACAGTAACGAGCGCGCGCGGGGGACAATAGTTAGTTTTTTTTCAATGGAAAACGTGGGGTTTTTAAACACAATTTTCAAACGTTTTCGGAGCTTGTCACAAACAAATACATTCGTAAAGCAACTACAATCAAATCAACACTTCACGCAAGAATCCTGTAGTTAATCCTTAAACAATAATAATATGTAGACCGGTATTTTAATCGCCATTTTAAGCTTCTGTTGGAAGAAATGAAGATTTTGACAATTGCTCGTCTTTCTCTACAATCTGGATATCTTGAAGACACTAACCAAAAAATGTGCCTCTTGTAATTTGTTTATTTTGCAAAAGAATAACTAATCTGCAAGCTTAAGAAACGTTTTTTTTGCGATGCTATCGTTGAATGACAAAAGTTAATTAATTTAAATTATATTATTAGGTGTATGCATGGAAATCCGCTGTTTTCTTTTTACCAAATTGAATCGTTTATTGTTAAAAACTCTCTACAAACTGGTCACTCCAAGTACTGTTCGTCGCTAGCAACTACTTTTTGCTACTTTTTTTCTCCAACGCTTTCAAACGTCTGGAAATTGTTCCTTGGTCCACTCCAGATGCATCTGCAAGCTGTTGTAGCGTTTGGCACGGGTCATCTTCCAGCAATGCTTCCAACTCTTCATCTGCGAACGTCTTCGCTGGTCCCGGGTGCTCCTTGTCCTCAGTTGAAGTTGAAGTTTGAAGAAAGTATAAGCAACTTCTAATACAAGTAACTAAATTTATTCTATCTGGGGTGCCACACGAGCCGTAATTCGGAGCTTTAAAACGTCAGATCGTTTACGTTTCGTGTGGCCGGTTTAAAATATAAAACGGAAATGTCAAACGTGTTTACATTCGTTTTTTTGATTCGAGAAAACAGAAATCGAAGAGAAATAAATTAATTTTCGAATATATTTTTCTGTTGTTTTGGATTTTGTTGCTATACCAGCAAATAAGGACTTACATTATTCTCTGTTTGTTTGCTGCGTTTGCTCAACAAAGCGTTTGCTAACGGTTTTTACGTGTACGCTGAGGCATAAACTTTTTAACATAAGCGCAAACAATTTGGCATTTATCTGAAACATCAGATCGTGATTTTTACGCCTCATGTGGCGGCCCTGTATGAATAAAAACACGAATTGAGACATTATAGCTCGAATTATCGAATTGTTCGAATTAGCGAACCTTGCTAGAAACACATTTCCTAGAGAAAGCTATAGTTCACTTGCAAAAATTGAAAATAGCATTACATGTTTATTTTAAAATCAGAAATCAATTAACATTCAAATAAAATTAATCTTACCTTTACTTCAAATGTCAAAGGGAGCTTTTGCCACCGTTCATCACGTGCGACAAATTCATTTGGCTCTGTTACGGCAATTTGAACAACCTTGGACTAGACAGCCCTCTGGGCTGAGAGAACTCCGAGAGAAGGCGAGTTTTGGGAACAAAATTGTCTTGTCCAACAATGAAAATCGCACTGCAATAAGGCTCCATTCTAATGCCGCGGCCGCTGGGATCCCAGCTGCTGCTGCTGCTACAATGACCCAAAAGTGCTCAAAAGTGCAGCGGCGAAGAAGATGCCGCGGGAAAACTCATTTGCAACCAAACGCCGAACCGAACAGTCCGTGACTTAACACCGCCAGCCAGCACTGGAGCAGTCGGTCTGGCCGAGAGTCGCGCTTCTCGGAAGGTTAGGTCCACGAGGCGAGAGGCAGCGGCACACCAGGGTTATGTAATTTAATTATTTTTCGCCGTTTGTTGTTTGTTTGCGTTGTCTTTGCCGTGGCCGTCGCCGCCGTTGGTTTTTCACGCTCGCGATCGACGGATCTTCGCCGTTTCTCGGAGGCGATTTTTCGTTTTCCCTCTCTAGGCGCCGCCGTGATTGTTTTTCGGTTTTCCTTTTCACTCTCGGGCGCCCTGTGACGCTATGTGATACTGGCATTTGAGTCGGCCGGCACCGTAGCCTCCAATGCCGATTAATTTAGGAAATTGATTAAATTTGTGCTCATTTTCAAGGAAAACCCCGCCAACACCGTGCGGCGCTACAACTTCATTGTTTCAGTATGGCGCCGTTTCTCTCTCTCGGTCTCTCTCTGTCTGTTTCTATTGTGGTGATTAAAGTCCGAAGGCTGTTAGTGGCTGTGGTGGGTTTTCGCCCAACCTTTGGACCTCGGGGACCGCGCGGGTCTCTGCACCCCACCCTCCCGAAGAGGGTTATTTGTATTAAATTATTCCATTAGGTCACCACAACACCACGAGGCTTACGGCAGCCCAGTCCCCGGGGGGCCCCGCTAGTGGCAAGTGCAGTTTAGCGGATTGAGTCGGAGGTTGCACAATACGTCAGCGACAGGCGCGCCCTCTCCCTACGTAAGCGCTATATTGGGTTACGTCTGGATCGAATTAGAATGTAAACATATTCTGATAGTTTGTCGCACGGGGTAGGGTCCCCCCCCCCCGGATAAAGGCGATCCGCCGTCTTGTGCCGGCTGTGGGTTGTTCGCGGTCCACCGAAAACTTGTCATCTGCGCGCTGAATTAAGCGATTGTTTCGGCACAAAAACAATGACAATCAATCGCAGATCGCGAATCAAGCAACGGCAACAACCACCGTTCGACGGTCCGGCCGGTCTCTCGGTGGTTCCACTCGATCGCGGGCTGCCCTAAAAATACCGCGACCGAAAAGCATGTATTACCAAAATTGGCGTGTACCGGCGGTGTGGTACCATGTGACTTGGGAATGCTCCTTGGCCCTGGCGATTGCATAAGCACAGTGCGGCGCGGCAACCGGGCCTCTGGGCATACACTCTACGTTTTGGACCATGTGTTTTTTCGTTTGCAAAACGCCGACGACAGTTTGCCGCTCATTTGTTTAGCAAAACGAAACGATCGTCACCCGGTGGTGCTGATTGTGATGGAAAGCTACGGGCTCGTGTGGGGGTATATGTTGGCCTCCCGGAGGCCTCCGACGCACACAGCCCACGATCGGTGCATAGTTTTGCGAAGGCGCACTGCCACATTTGAATGGTGAGAAAAAATGATTCCCCGGTCGGCGCAACGCCCGGCAGCAGTTGTTGTTAAATGCCAATTAAAATTCCACCGATTAATTCGTACATAGACTGCGCCGGTTTTCGCAGCCCACCCCGAGGTGGGTGGCTGGTGGGTCACGGCAGCCCTTTGGTAGCCCACATACCGCAATCCGGCCGTGGACGCAATTTTAGGCACGCGTCACAAGGCAGCCCAACTATTCGCGTGCCGCACAACCATCAATGCGGCGCGACGTGGCGTTTTGTAGGCCCCGGCTACAAAGTTGGCCTCCGGACATCGGATCCCATCGGCTTTCTTTTCGACGTATGCCGTCGACTCCGGCGGAAGCATTGTTTGAGCGGCGATCCTTTGGGCTACTGTGGAAATCAAAGCGGGAAACATCGTTTCTACTAGGCTGTTCAATAAGTTCGTAGCCTCGATAACAGAGAGAGCTGCTACGAGCATGATTTTTATTTTGCTACATTGGTACACTCTTCAAATGAACGTATGTTAAGTTTCATTTCAATCGGTCACTTAGTTTTTTTTACAAGCCATTTAGTATCGACATGTCACAGTATTTTTTACAATGGAATAAATCAACTATCGTGCAGTTACTTAATGTTTATTTTTGGAAAGTTTAACTGCAAAGGAGATTCACAAATGAATGTTGAAAGTGCATAAGGACTCTTTACCTTCAATTAGGGGGTAAATATGGGGGTTTTTGAGTTTAAACGTGGTCCTACTAGCCTTCAAGACGATCCATGTCAAAAATGTAAAAAACAGACACAACAACCTGAAATCGATTAAAAAATACAGAATATTGGATTGGATTGGTATTGGAAAATCGTCGAATTTCTTACAGCAATTTAGTATAAGGCCTAGCCATCTCATTTTATACTCACCAGATTTGGCCCCTGGCAACTTTCGTCTGTTTTTAGACCAAAAAAAGATGCTTGAAAAGCATTTTTCATCGATGACGTCATAACAGCTGCGGAAGTGTATTTAGAAGCGCCTACAAATTATCACTTTAGGGATGGAATTTCTCAATTGAAGTCTCATTGGAACTACGAACTTATTAAACAGTCTAGTAGTTCCGTGTTCGGGTGACATTCGAGGACGTCGCGAGGATTATGAAACTAACTCGAGCTTGAGCTTTGGCTGGCTGCTGCACGACGATGCTGGACGCTCCAAAAGTATGCTTCAAACTCGAGAAGGAGCATAATCGAACTGTAACATGCTAATTATGGCATAAGTCGACCTGGGCCAGAGAACAACAGGCCTGTTGTGTGGTAGAAAGCTGCGCGCCGGTCACGACGATTCCGGGTCCATTTTTGGATCACACCACAGCATAGGGCGGCATTCTTCTCTTTGGCCGTGCCGTGAGTAAACGGCCGGCTGAATGACTTCATCATCAGCAGGAGGAGCAGGAGGTATTTTGGGTGGGTGGCGCTCCATTTTGTTTATTGTGGCGCCTTTCATGCTCCCGCTCATGGTTTCCCAATCACCCTTCGAGAGCCTTCCTTTGTCACCCTTTATCTTGGTGTGTTTTATTTCAGAATTATTTGCAACTTTGTTGTTGGCGGCCAAAATGTTCACTTTGGCGACATGTTTTATTGAGCACTGCAGTCTCCCGCTCGGATGAATGGCTTGGTTCTCAACAGTAACAGTGCGGCGCGATTAAACATAACTTTTCACAACTCCACCACTGTGGGGCTCCCACCTTCCCAATCATTTTTTGATGTTGCCGCGCCCGCCTTCGCGTTGTGCGACAGTTTCGTGAGGAGCTTTTTGTTGACCTAAAGTGGGTCTCGCTCAAGTGGCGATTGACGGGAGCGACCCACAGAGCCTTCGGCCGGCAAACGTTGAGCTTATTTAATAAATGATCATAATTTATGCTGCGGACCGCTCGAAGTGGCCCAATCTTCGGGGGAGTGCGGCAGTGATGTTGGTAGAATGCTGGTCACCACCGGGCCGACCGAAGGCGACTTGGTCGCCGTCGACGGCCGAGCCTGGGCGTGTATTTCATAAAACGCTGGCGCTGCTGTTGGTGAGTGGCAAACAATTGGTTTATGACACTTCTCCGTGTCCCCACGGCGGTACTGACAATTGCCGGTTTTCTTGCCACTTTTTTCGGTTATGTTTCAGTTCTTTTGATTTACTGTCATAAAAAGAACATTGCAACATTAGCTTTTGCTGACGCTCTAGAATTTAATCGCCACGAAAGCGTATTCGATGCCGACAGCGTGTGGGGTGTTCTGAAAAAAATCAACCAAATGTTTTCTTTTACGAGGATCAGATTGATCGCTCGGGGGTGGTCAGCAGACGACAACAAACATAGTTTCGTGCGTGGGGAGCGCGGGTTTTTATTAGAAGCATAAACCGTGAATCACCGAATGCGTAACCTTGGCCAGCCAGCGCGCACTTCACAGTAAATCATCACGACATTGACTCCATTAAAGTTCGTTTCGTTTCGCTTGTTTCTGCTGCTGACTCCGGTGGGCGCGCGATGCTCACCGGCCGCGATTGGACAGCCCAAAAAGCATGCTCGGGAATGCACAGACGGGAACAATCTCCATTCACGGCTGGCCGAAGCTCGCACCAGCCAACGCCCACCACGACAACACAATCGATCAGACCGACTTATGTTTCTTATGCCCTTTGTTTCCTTGCAGGTAAGCATCGGATCGAGGCGCCGCACACCCACAGCGGGGGATGGATGGATATCACCTTATGACGCATCGTACAGTGCAGCTAATTACCCGGCATTAACCACCCGCAGTGTGCGCGCATTTATGTTTACGTCCCTCGCATGTCATTAAATTTGAGAGCGCAACTTCGGCAACGCAAAACGCGCCTTTGGGGGCGTGAATAATAACGCCTCGCAGCCTCCCGATCTCCCACGATCTTCCCTTCGGCTGAGTGGTAAATTGTGTCACACTAAACCGTAAGCGAATCCCGTAGGTGGTGTGTGACCCTGAAGCGGAAGCTTCTAAGTCGAAAGAAGTAAACAACGTGGCTGCGAGTACTCACGGACGGAGTGAGATCATTTCGGAAATCGATTCATTGGCACACTTGCGGTGCGTGCGTGATTGGTGACCCGTTCTTCGGAGACGGCGTAAGCGAAGTTCAAGATCGCGAGTAAGTCACCCGTCGTCGTTGTCGCCGTAGTGCATAAATTGGCGCAAATGTGGGACCTGCGGGCCCAGGACATTTGCATATAGCATCGTCAAGTGGCCGCGCACAATTGACCTTCTTTCGGGTTTGGATTGGCCCGGAAGACGCCCTGGTGGAGCGTGAAGTGTTTGTCACTTCCCGGATTGGTGGCGCAAAACGGCAACTCGGGCCGATAGCCAATAAATAAGCTTAATAGATGGGCTTAGCTAAGGACCTATTTTAAGACTTTTAAATTTATTAAAATAAAAAAGTCTGCTGCTGCTCCGGTTATGTGCCGTCGTCGATCGCAGGCGCAGTAAATGATCGATCATGTGCCGTGATCAGCCCATGTCCCGAGCCACGAAGTTCATGCCAATTAATCCGATGATTAGATTGTGTGGCTCACATATCGACCGCACTCGAAATGCACGAACGCGGGCCAAATGGGCCGGCCGTGGACCCCGGACAACGCCATCTGGTGGTGGTGGCTGCCGTGAGGTGATCGGGCCCAGTGTTCCATCAGCCTCGTTGCGTGATTCGTGTCCGCACCTAAACGTTACGAATTGGTCAGCATACATGCATGCAGAGTGAAGGAGAGTGAAGGAAACAAAAAAAACGAACCCCATCGTTGTTGTGGCCGTAAACTATATTTCGAGCGAGAGAGAGAGAGAGAGTGTGGCACGTCTTAACGGTTGGCTGAATTATTTATCGCCACGGGCGCTGGGTGTTACGGTCAATTAAATTACAATGAAACAGTCATTACCTCCCTACTTGGGCCCATATTTTACGGCCCCGTTTCGGGTGGGGGTTCGTGGCGTGGCGCGCCATTCCCCGTTACTTTGGGTCCTGGGGCTGGGGTCTGAAGAACCGAGGGTCTGCCGAGGCAGGGATATCATCGATCTTTTCACCAATCGTCAAACGCCGGAGACGGAGCCGAAGCCGGAGCGGCACGCGGGCCACCGGTGAAATCGATGACCGATTTGACGATCACAAATTGGCATGGCGCCGGGGCCCCGAAATGGAGCTATTATTTGGGCAATGGCTCCCCGTTGGCGGAGTGTTTTTGGGCGCGACGGCCAGCCGCGCTGTCGACAGTCGCGCCCAACCCACCCAGCCAACCCCAGAGTATGTGGGCCACCGTGTCGGGGTGAATGGTGATTAAAAAGCGATTTTGCCCTGTACCGCCCACCTGCCCGCCCATCCACCACCACGCCCCGGTGGCTTATGAAACACATTTCGGAATGCAACTCCCGGTGTCATGTCATTAGAATGCCATATACGCGCGTTCGTCGCTTTCGAAGCGTTGAAATCGTTTGTTTTCGTTTGAAATATATTTTCCATTGTGTACATGGTTGGAGTTGTTGGCGGGTGCCGAATTGGGGACACACATTTCCGTCCGCGGTCGGCCTCAAATACTAAATGAGCCGCGTCGGGGCTAGATAAGCTAAATGAGCGCGCTTAACCCGGCAATCAGAACCATCGCTCGGTCGGTCGGAAGACGCTATCTCAGCCACGTGGTTCCTCCATTCCTGCTGCGGACTAGGATTTTTGCTCCCACGGCATCGCCGCTCTCCCCAGCGGGATGCCCGGCTAATTTGCCAACATTCGATGTCCACTTAACGACGACGACGACGACGACGGAAAGGTCGCCAAGAGTCTCCCGAGCGCCAAGAGCCAGAGCGCTCGGTGGTTCTGCACAGCAACAGCAGCGGACAAGTCGGGCAGCAGATTGGAATTGATTTATTGACCTGTAGCCGGCGGGCCTTCCTTAGAACGCTCGGTGGCGGCCGTCCCGTGTGGCACTTGCAGCTTTTAACGGACTCCAACGGGACCCAAAAGTCGGTCCGAAAGATTTTCTCATGTCGATATGCTCGATTCACCAAATCGTTGGCGTGCGCGCGCGTCCAGGGCCGAAAGAGGAAATTGCAACGTTGTAAATCCAGAATCCGTTCCATCGATCCGGCCATCCGTTCGGTCGCCCCGGTTTCGGTCCCGGTTGTTTTGGGCCCGGTTATGTGGTGTGTTAAATTTTTGTCGCCACGTTTCGCCGTTGGTGGGCCTTCCGTTAGCCCGGCGCGGTAACGGTACCTAACCTAAAGGCACCGCATATTTTTTCGACTGACCTAGAACGGCCGCGGTGAACGGTTCGCGATTTTTTTCTTCTTCTTCGAATTCGATTTCGTAATGTGTCTGCGACGGGCCAGCGAACCGGGGTTTGAATGACGCCCCGTCAGCGGAGTTCGCCGCTGGACAGAATCTTCGATCAACGGGACGCAATCAGCGCCCGATGGAACGGGACACACACCTGTTCTGCAGCGGTAGCATAGACGCGTGTGCTTGTCACGAACCTTACCTACGACAATCCAATTCAACGTTTTGTGAAGCAATGGTAAAATAATAAATGATTGACAAAGGCTACAGGTCCATCCTTAATTTTTCGGTTCCCGAAAGGCGTCAGTTTGAACCTCGACACTTTATAGACCCAATCGCAAAAATTACTAAAGCAATAAATCAAACTAAACAAGACTGTAATGGAAGATATTAGAATAATTGAACTGATGAGTGGATGTTAATGTTAATTGAACAACATCATTTTAAGTGAACATCACTTAAATTTTAAAATTCAAATTCGTAATTTTCTCAATTATTTGTTTCATTTCTTTTGAGGTGCACCTTCATATACTTTGTTTCTTTAATATAAAATGCTGTTAAAGAGATAACTTAAACATTTGTCTTACACATTCCTATTATCGATTCATAGTTGAATCGTATGCCCTTTTTCCATTGAGAATGACAGAATGAGAATGAATTATTGATTTGACTAATTTGAGATCAAATTAAAGATACTAAATGGCATATTAACGACCAAAAATTAATGATTCACTTTCGGTAATACATCAGATCTAGGAGATCCCAAGGATTCAATAAAAATAAATCGATAAAAATAAAAAATAAAACCAGGGTGGACAGTAATCTATCAAATATACTGTCAGACTTCACTAACGTATCGTGCAGACAATTTTTACTTCCTTTGGGGTTTCGGTTGAATTCGCGATCAAATCGGCATCGAATTTCAGCTGGACCGCAAACCAGATCAATAATCTGCAATCGAACACCGGCCTGGCTTTCGTGTGACAAACATGAAAACGACACTGCCGCGTGAGGCGAAACATGAAACACAACCCCAAATCCCTGCCGGGTGCTCTCATTTCACAGTCTGCCGGCGCCCGCCAGCGCTATCGCCAACGGTAAACTAATCATGGTCTTCGATTCCGCACGCTAATTCAATCCAGAGCCAGAGCCACCCAGACAGTACAGTAGGTCAATGGCGGCTTCGGCTCTGCGAGTGAAAATTGTCGCCGGGAAAAGTGTCGATCGTTGACGCCCTGGCCGGGGTGAGATTTTGCATTCTGTGCGCCCGGGCGGGCCGGCGGCCGGAAATGACCGCAAGGCGGCCCGGGAAACTAGATTTTTAGGTCACCACCACACGGGCGGCAGCGTGTGGCGAAGGCCGCGGGAAAACTGACAGCAGCACCAGCAGGGAGAGAAAAATAAGTGACACCTTGCGGTCTCGGCCCAGCCCGGTTCGATCTGGGACGGAGAAAAATCAATAACAAGCTTAACCAACGGGGCGACCCAATGCCGGCGCTCCGCGGCATCGATTAGCCGATTTTTTGCTGCTCTCGTCCCCACCCATCGATTGGTTTTTTTTTGCCCCGCGACTAAAATCAGTCCCGCCGTCAGCCCCGGAAGATGGGGTGGCTCTAATTGGTTTAAGTTATTAATTGCAGTCGCCCGTGGTCTTGTGACGGCTTTTCCGGTTTGTGCGCCGGGTGGAAAGCCATTTTCTCCACGCGGGCAGCGCAGAAGGGCGTCGAGTAAATGGCTGTCACGTGCTCGTTGCTCTCGAGCGGCCATTAATCGCTCGGTCCGTCAGTCTCCACGATTTATGCAACAAAATGTGCACCTCAAAACGAGGTGTCGCCTGTTGACGACTCCACGGCGCGATGCCCGGCGGCCCGAGACGAGCGCTACGACACCCAGCGCGCAAGGACCGCTTTTGCGCCGTGAGCTCTCGTCCCGTGGCGTGGCAGCCTCCATTTTAGCCGCACCTAAATTGTGTCACATTTGTGCTTAATTATTTATGCAAAACCATGTCTTCATTTCCGTTCCCTGCGCGCCACGCTGCTTGGCGGGC
This sequence comes from Anopheles bellator, assembly GCF_943735745.2. Taxonomy (NCBI): domain Eukaryota; kingdom Metazoa; phylum Arthropoda; class Insecta; order Diptera; family Culicidae; genus Anopheles; species Anopheles bellator. Next base: position 63,179,293 of record NC_071286.1, read on the forward strand.
AGTACCCGGGCACGTTCCGGAGGCACCCCATTTGGAGCATATGGCGGATCACGGGAGAGACCGCACAGACAGACGGAGCGATCCGTTGAACCGGTCTGGTCGGCTGGTCTGGCGGGCCGGCTAATGATGATAGCATCCTCCTCGGAATGATCGGAGCAAATGCTACAAACAAGACCCCTAATCGAGCCCCCCGCCACCCTTAGATCGCCCGCCGGAGGATCACCGGACGGAGGATGATGGAATATTTGTTTAAATTGGAGCGACAGCGAATTATGATCAGCAACACCGGCTCACCTCACCGGTGATTGAGCTTTAATGATTGAGTCTCGCTTGGATCGATGAAGCAAAACAAGGCAGAATGCACAGTGCGGTAAAGAAGTTCACACACTTGAGGTGATTAGAAAGGAACAATACTTGGTATTGTAGCCAATTTTTTCAAAGTAGAGTGGACTTCGATGCTTTCTGATGTAGATGTAACAGCATTATCTCTATTAAATTGGACGATAGTAAATAGATAGTAATTAAATTGGACGAAAAACTTCAGTGTGAATTAATTTCGTAGCAGAAAAGAGTTAAAAATGATCTTTGTTTTAGTATTTTAGGATTTTTTTCTGTGTTGAATTAGTCAAGGATATGATTTGTCTCTTTATCCATTCTTGATGCCGCATTTTTCCCGTTAACTTATCAGTAGTAGTACTTTTTGAATCGAATTCAACTTGGTACGATGCTCCGAAAATGATATTGTTATTTTAAAGTGTTCTGTTGGGTTTACTAGATTTTAATAACTTACTAGGTTTACTAGTTTAATAACCTTTTACTAACGAGCTGTCAAACAAAAAGTGATACAAATTCAATCTTGTCCATTAAAATCTTGATCAATTGACCCCATGAGCTTCAAATGATTCAAATTTGAACCACGAGCGCTACTCATTTCTTCAATCTCGGAATTTTCTAGCCGCACCGTCCTTTAAGCCGGTTCAGTGTCGAGCCGTTTCGTTTGAATGGTCAATCATTTTCAACAGCTTTAATGAAGTTCTTTTTTAATCGTTCATTGCTTCAGTTATTAAAAAATAAGTATGATTAGTTACTAACAAAGTGATTATTAGAAGCTGAAACAAACCTTAAATGCTCAGTGCAACATGCACTTTTTGGACTCCTAATGCACCATATTTATGCTCACACCAACCGTGCCAAAACAATCAGAAAGTCACACGCTCTATCGATCGTTTCGTCACACTTTCGATCAGCCAAATGACAATCGCAACCGGGAAACCAATAGCACGATTATTGTACCGTGGCCCCGAGTTGCACCGTTCCAATAAAGCCCCGAACAACGCGACCGCGGGTGGCGGTGCTCGGAGCCACCCTCTCTATCGCGAATTGTCTTAACAATGTGGCAGCCAGTTAGGAGAAATTGGTATCCCCGGAAACAAATAGACAGCGGTCGGCCTTTCACTTGGCATCGGCGATTGAAAAATATTAGCTGACCAAAAGGGCCGCCACGCGGTTATGCTCACCCGGGCCCGCCAATTGCCGTGGTGGTCAGCTGCCAGCTTATGTTTTATGCTCTGTACGGGCAGAGCCCTTACGTGGCTGTTCGAAACAATTCACAGCCCAGCCAGAGCGCGAAGCTCCTTTTGTGGCGCTCTTCTGTGGCCTGGTCAGGGCGTGTGTTGGAGATTTATGCACCGGAGACCACCACCAAACAATAGGCGGCCAATCGATCGGCTGGGCCGCCGCGATCCAGGACTTTCACTAATCGATCGACACCCGACTGGTTCGGGTTGCATTCGCCGTGACGGTATGCATGCGTGCGTGCATAAATCGTCCGGTTCCTTTCGCCAATCGCCTCCTGGGTGCTTCGATGGCTCGACACGATCAGATTGTGGCGATCGATCGACGCCCTACAGTTCCCATTCGGCCCTGAAATGATTGAACGATGTTTCGGCCATCAGTCACGCGTGTGTTGGGCGGCATCATCGCGCCCTCCCCCGAAGGGCATCAAGGGTCGTCGGCCGGGGTCAAGCGTGGTGCGTTCTTTCGGAATTTTTAATGCCGTCCGGCGTAATGGTCACGAACCGAACCTGCGCGCTGTGGTTGGAATGCGCAGCATCCTACGCACCACCACACGGCGCATGCCTCTCAATCGGAATCCGGCCTCTTGACGGCTACGAACGTGCGTGGCTGAGGTTGGTGCCGAAATTTCGTAGCCCCTCGGGTGGAGAGATCGAGTGCCAAGGTCAGACTACAGTTAGCCTTAAGTGATTCGTTAAAGCGATCCTGTCAGGCCGGTTGACGGCGGGCCCCCCCGGCAAACCCCGGACACCTGCAGATTTGGTAAAGTGTGCTTCAAGTGGCACAAGCGTGAGGGAGAAAGAGAGAGGGAATCGTCGTCGTCGTTGAAAAAATCCCTATTAAAGGAAAGCAATGATAATGGCAATAACAATAAAATGCTCATCACGGATGATCCCGCATGACGCTGATGACGGTCGAGATTATGCTTTTGGGTGACCCCACCGGCGAACACCTGCCTCTCACGGGCACAGCCTCCGCGGGGACCCCCGTTTTTTTCTTACTGGTGATGGAATTCACTACCGAAGATGGCGATCGCGCAATCGGTGAATGGCGGCCCTGCACGTTTGCCGTCTCCGGAGCCGCATGTCAATAAATAGAAAGACCCATAAAAATGAAAGATAAAATACAAGAGGCCCCGGGTGGGCGGGCCACCCACCCACGTTCGCGTCCGTCTTCGGCGATCTTTACTGTCAAATCAATTTTTTCGAAAGGCCATCCGTATCGGATGGCCATCATCAGCCTCCCGTCATCGGTCCAGCACCCGGTCCGGCTGCCATCGAAGGATTTATGCTGCGGGGCTCGATCACCACCGGTTCACCGTTCATCGTATATCGATTCGCTGATTTATGCTCACTTTTTTGTTTGCCTGCCGCGAAGAAGACACGGTTCGGGAGCGTGCGGCGGCATCTTCGGTCTAACGCGCGCATAACCTCGCCTTCGTAATCGATTTGCATCGATGGTGGGGACACGAGCGGAGAGGTTCCACCTTCACTGGTCCGTTCTCCACCGAAATCGATTTGAATGAGATTATGATGGTTTTATTGCGGTCATAAATAATGCACGGTTAGAGAGTGAGTCGCCAACTCTCCACCTCGTTGCTCGTCGCCCGCCGGTTCTTTCTTTCCCGGGGCTTCCGTGAGGTCCGTGTGATAAGAAAATTCCACCATTAAATGGCTACTTAACGTTGCCCCGGCAATAAAACGCGATAAAATATCGCCAACTGCTTAATTCGTTTTCTTTTCGCCGAATAATTTGCGATCATCGTCGCGACGAACCACTGCCACATCAATTAACCGAGGGTTACCGAGACAAAAAACGGTCGTAATGCGTGTGTCTAATATGCGCAGCAAATGATGCTGCGGCCAGCGGCGAGCGGTGTGCCTATCATTAAATTGAGTAATTTCAGGGGGTTGGTCCTGGTTGTCGGCGGTTTGCTTACCGTTTCAAAAGTGAAACCTCGTGGCATTAAAATCGAAACATCGGCGTCCCGTTTGCCATGTTGCGTTCCCATCCCACCTGTGCGCACCGTCGATCATCGATAGGCCACGTAGGGACCGCGATCGTGTGCGCTGCCACCTGCACGATCGTCCTCGTCGATCGCGCACCCGAACGTTGCGACAGAGCTGCTTTTCGATTTTTGAACCGATACAACCGTCGTCGTCGTCGCCGGTTGGAGTAATAAGATGCGCATACACTATGCTGCGCGGGGCCCAACGTTGGCGTTCGGTGGTTCCCACGATTGAAATCTTCTTCTACGCCGGGCTCGGGGACTGGTGGGTGCAAGCACCTCGCGCAGCAGCCGGCCTCACGTGGCTGCAATCGTTGCTATCAAAAAGGCTTCGTCGTTCGCCTTCCAGGCGAATACACGAGGCCCCCGGAGGGGTGACGTGACGTCAGGCGATTAGGTCAAGCGGAGCGAAGCAAAACATCGAAGCATCGAAAAAACATAAACAAAACTCTCTTACGCAACTCCTTCGAGCCGAGCGAACGAACGGCGTGGAGATTTTTTCTCTCCTTCTGCTGTTGTTGCTTTCCTTCGTTCGATTCTCAATTCTCAATCATCATGATGCGAGAATGTGCTGTGTCTGTCGACTAACATCTTCCTACCAACCAACATTGTGTATCGGCCGGCGGGAGTGAGAGTGTTGCAAGTGATCGCCGCCACCACACACGCCACCAGAGCACCCAAGGGCATTTACTATTTATGAAATGCACCACCGAGAGGAGCTGCCTTCGTGTGCTGCGCTGCTTCGGCTTCGGGCTTCATCGACATGTGTTGTCGCCGCGCCATTGGCCGCGGATTTTTTTTCATTCGAAATGATTTGCGACCGTGATTTGTGAGATACGGCGCACGGCGTTTTCGCGGCAACGATTGATGATCATTCTTTTTTGTAGCCCCTTTACTAGCCATTAGAGCCGTGGAGCTTTCAGACTCTCGGACTAACAAGAATGTGATTTACGTAATCACCATTCTGCGAGCATTCGTTGCAGCATCAACGTGTAATGTTGGTGGGACCAAAGTGTAAATAAATGTTCGCTGAGCTTTGTAGAGAACGTAGAAACGGACGGTGTGATGAGCATTGAGCGAAAATGAGATAAGAGTATGTGTCAGTCAATAAACACATCTTAAAAAAGCATCCCCCTAATTCGGTCGTAAACCGAATGTCGAAAATGAAGGTTAAATGACGTTTTTGTAATGTTAAATCCCGCGGTTGCCAAGTTTGAATCATCATCAGCTTAACCTTCATCGATCCTTCTTTTTTTCCTCTTTACTTAGTCCTTAAAAAATAGTTTAATTAATTTAATTAACTAATTAGTTTAAATACATTAAATCACTAAAGTTTGGTCAATTTAATTCCGTACCTTTAATTATTTTGAAAGTTTCCATTAATATAAACATTAAAAGGATATTGTTTCAAGACGTTTAAAAACATTTCTAGAAAAGAACCCCTAGAAAATTGGTCAATCTAACAACATTTGCCAATCGGAAACCACCACTGGTCAGTTTTACTTAAGACTAAACCAAGTTAACTCAATAGGCACATTTGAATAAATTGATATCGAATAAGGAGCAGTAATAGTGTAAAAAAGAAGCAGTACTTTTTAGTAATATTATGTTGTACAGTTCTTGATCATCAATGCTAGCAGACAATCGGTTTGTTCCATATCGTGGAAGAATCCCCATTTGAAATACATTCCGCCGACGCCGAGCTAATGTTGGAAGAAATCATAATTGCACGACAGCAGCTATCACCGTTTCCGTACGCAAACCATAAAGGTTTAAAATTGTTTTGACATTGAATGGTGATACTTTGCATAAAGAAGTCATAAACTTGAAATCCTGGCAGGAATAACATGTTTCCCAACGACCAATCTCGGCGGCTTCGCTGAAGAATTGCTGTAAAACGAACCCGGTGCACCGCGTGAAGTTATTGTTAATTACACGCGGGTTTGGCTCCGGGTAGTTAGCGGGGCCCCAGAATGTGGGACACAGCACCCACACCGCGGGCCCGGCAGGCGATCGTGCCGTGATCACACGGTACACGGTTGCTGACCATTCACACCTCCAGCGAAACAATGAAGCAAATGTGTAAATTCAAATTACCTGCCAACCGGGGCTTGACATACTTGATCCAGTGGCCCGTGGCTGGCTTCCGGCAAAGGTGGTCACCCGTGCCCCCGTGCCCCCCTTTCCCTGGTGTGGACAACAGGTTTCATTCTTCCACTCGGACACAACAACTCTCAGAGACTACACACCCGCGTGACATAAATAAAATGTGACATTTAACATTCCCTCAACACACGCGGGAGGGCACAATGTTTTGTGCCCGTGCTTTCCTTTCCGCTCCCCGTCACCCCCCGAAGTACTGGTGGGGTCGGTTGCAAATGTGGCCACCCGGCCCAAAAGGTGGGAGAGCAAGAATGGCGCACTGTCGTGCAACTATTTTGATGGACCGAGTCAAGGCCCGTGGGTCGACTATTTGAAATTGAATCAATTTGCATGTTTTTTCAACCCCCGGTGGGTTGGCTGACGATTTCAACATTAACAGCATCCTTCTAATGAGCCCCCGGGGTAGGGATTTGTAAAATTCACTGGAATTCGGGAATTTATTTCAGCGCGAAATGTCTGTTGAGAGTGTAATGACTGTACATTTTTCGACTCCTAGTGGGCCAAACGATCCCCAAAAAACCAGCCGATCAGTGTCGGTCGGCTGATGGGAGTGCCCGCTTTAATCCACCCATTCCCGTGGACAACGAAAAGCTATGTTTCCAGAAGTGGCGAAAGCCTTCCAGAAGCGGCAGCCGTTCTACGGTCGGCCACACTCTGACTCTCCCAGAAGTGGGTCAATTGGTACATTCACCTCGCGATGCGAGAAAGAACCATCAACTGGGTCGAGCGGGGTAGAGTGAGAGAGAGGGAGGGCAGGGCCCGGCCCAAGAACCCGGTCCCGGTCGAGGACCCGCTTATGTTTAATTAAGCCAAATGATGTCGGACTGCACTTTGATCAATTTATTAATTGGGTGAATGGTTTGCCAGCCGTGTCAGAGCCGCCATTTTCTTTGGCCCCGCCGTTCGCAGCTTTTGAAGCTAAATGGTACGACGGGCTCCTTACTTTTGGTTTCCACCACAACCTACCGATTCTCGCCCGGTACCGATCCGCCCCGAGTGGGTGAGATGTCATTAACCGTTGCGTTGGCCGCGATCGCTCGATCGCAAACTGGTGCATCCGGCGCCGAGTGCACTTGCAAATTTCGCTGCCCGACCGACTGGTGCGGCGCTTATTGATTTTGAACGAGCCCAACGATTAAACTCCGTGATCTTGTTTCTCTTCGGCACCTCTCAGCCGACGCGATGCTGCCGCCCATACGAAGGCCATCCGCAAGGCGCTCGCGCTCTTGGTCCACGCCGGCGAAAGAACGGCTTTAAAATGGGCCGATTTGGAGATTGCGGTAGAAAGTGAATGTGCGCCACTGCGCCACCGGGGGGCATACCCTGGGGAGATTACAAGTGTTGCTGGGGCGAGCATTACGTGCTGTAAATTCCGCGCTTTATTTGTGCAATCTGATTTTATTTTGCTTTCCGAATGCTTTTATTGCAGCATCGTTTGACTACTACAAAAATGGAAACATGGAAACGTTTAAAGTAAATCGCTTCGGAAAAGTGCGAACAGTTTCTCGAACACTCGATTCGCTTTTCAGGAGTTTAAATGATTATTACAAGCGTTTCGCACTATCATGTTTAAAACCCAGTTTAAACATTTCATAAATTTGTAACATTTCATTTTAAGCACATCTCGCCAACAATTTACTTTCTTTGATCTTCAACTGTTCAAACACAATCAAGCTTTCTTTTGGTTTCATCCTATTGAATCGGCCGCTATTGAGCTCTATATTATCATTTTACTACTTTACTATTTTTATTTTACTTTTTTATTTGAATATTCCATGACTGGAGTTTTGGTCTCCTGATACATTTCAATAACAGTCTCATTATTCATCAGCATCAGCATGAAACAATTAATGCGTTTGGCAGTACAACGAGCAGAATGGGATAAAATACATAATAAACTGATTTTTCAACAATTTAGCATCACAACCGTTCACTCCTCATGAAAGTATTGAAAAGTAGGTCTCTGATTGGATCGCTTCTGAAAATAAGGAGTTCTATCGACACGAAACCCCTAAATTGCCTGAAAGATGGGAGAAAGTAATAGCTAACGATGGACAATACTTTCATTAAAGTAGTCACATGTTTTGTTGTTGTAGTAAGGCCACAATCGTCGATTCAAAATCCCATGAGTTAATTTAAAGTCCTAGTACTTTTTAAATTTTTTTATTTATTTTTTGTCTGTTTCTAAGTCAACGTAATTGATGGACATACAATGTGTGAGCTTCATGGAACGAATAAAAATCTTCCTGCCGTGTATCCTGATCAGTTGTTTTCACTTTACTTCGGATAGTTTTACTTATGACTATATGAATATGACATACAGGTTGTGTTGTTGAACATATTATCAGTCCTTGTGAGCAACAATACAATGCGATTGACACGAATCACAGTTGCTGCTCTGAACTGATCGAATATATTAAATTCTGAAAAACACTTAATGAGAGCTTTTGAGTTTTTATGTAAATCTGCACCATTGATATTCGGTTTGCAGTTGCCATTTCTTCAACTATGGCATTCCCTAGCTTTATGTGTCCTTTTATGAAGGAACCCAACTGTTGCTGTTTGTCTATGAGAATGATTTAAAATGAGTCAGCCGATGTTTTCAGATAGTTACAAGCAATTCATTCAACCTCCCGGTATTGTAGAGTCCTTTCCCGAAAAAACGCAAAAATCCTAAGCACGATGTCGAGGCCCACCAAACAAAAAAGGAAGGCATTTCGTCAACCGCTGCAACATTGTGTCGTGGATTAGGTGCCACAATGTGAGTGTCGTGTTGGGAAGCAATATACGTCGGCACAACATTCACCCTCGTTGCTGGTCCCGATATCGATACGACGAACCATTAAATCGTCGTAATTAAACTAATGCTGCTCCGGGATGCCGTCACGTCTGCGCTCACTTCTGGTTCTGGTTCACTCATTCCGTTGTCCTGTCTGCTCTTTTCTTCCTTTTTCCGCTTCACAGGCGACGCGAAAGGTGTCAAAACGTGGATACTTATTCGTGGCACCGGACTGGGATTTCAGCAACCCGCTGTACAGAACAAAGGTAAGTACCCGCCGCCGCCGCCGCCGCCGCTCCCATGCGCCATTGCTTCCTGTCACCCCAGCCCGTGTCCGGGTGGCGCAAAACGTCCATTGCATAGGCCTACCGCGCAATGTCACCGTCCGGGACCGTTCTCCGGCGCTCCGGTGAATGTCAAACACGGGCGCACTGTGGGGGTGCCCTTCACGACGGAGCCTGACGGATTGGGAACGGACCTCTGGTGGGCTCTCTTCGGTGGCGAACGGCGCCACGGGACCGACGACCGCACCGATGTTTGTTTATCACTTAATGTCCCGCGAACCTGTCACCGACCTGTAAGGGTTGTCCTGGCCAAGACGTTGGTTCGTCGGGCAAGACGGTGGTCCCCCCGCCCGAGGGTGGTGGCCAAGGTGCAAATTAAATCGTTTAGCGTACGGCGCGGCCGCTCGGCGTATGTTTGCCACGGACGCCAATGTTCGACGCCGGCAGACATTAGAGCGCGAGCGCGCGGACGCGATTGCGCAGCTCTTCGATCTCCGATCGCCGATCGTTGGCCAGCCAGCCAGGTCTGCAGGGCTTGCGGACCTCGGTTGCTCCATGGCAGACCGGGCGGCCAGCAACATCCGGGAGCTTGCTGTCGATACGTCCGCCACTGATCGACACGAACGCGCCGCGGGTCCTGCAGCCGACCAGAGCAGACCGCGCGCATTAGGGTCCGATCGTGCTCCGGTGCGACGACAACGATTGATGGATGTCAAAAAGTGGCTGATTAATTTACATATCAGGTGGCCCCACAAAAAACCGGTGGCTGCGAACCGTTCGATCGAACGTCGCCGGCGGACATCGGAGTTGGCGCGCCGCGCTACAAATTGGACTTGGAGTCAGCTGCTTGGTGTTACGTTAGTACAGCACCATCGACTCCGCTGCTGGACTCGATCACCTTCTGGATCCAGTCGATGTAGTGGGCCACGTTGGTGTACACGCCCGGGAGCGGCTGGCCGCACTTGACCGCACCGAAGCTCACGATGCCCACCTGCGTCCAGTGGCTGGCCTCTCGGCGCATCAGCGCACCACCCGAATCCCCGTGGCATACGTCGCGCCGTGGCTGGCCCCCTGCACACAGCTGCACCTCGGCTACTTCCGGCCCCTGCAACCCGTACGCCTCAGCGCAGACGCTAACGTTCCGACCCACCAGCTCCAGCTTGAGTTTACGCCGCAATCCTAGATGCGCTCGCGTCTGACCCCAGCCGGTGGCGGTGAAGTTGTGTCCAACGATATCGGTGGGCATCGTGGCGGAGTACTGGGGCAGACAGACGGGGCCCACGTGTTCTCCGTACTCCACGCCAGGCGCCATCCGCAGCACGGCAATGTCGTGCAGAAATTGGTGGCCGCGCTGGAACGCCGGATGGGTGACGATCCGTTCGACCGGAATCTCGAGCGTGGGTCCATTGCAGACCCACTCGCCACCCCGCACGTACTTGCAGTCCTCGTGCGTCAGGAGATCCCACTCGCCGAGCAGAGCACGGTATTTCGGGGGCACCCTCCTGTGAATGCGGGGTAAGACGATCCGTCAGAGTGTGTTCCACATTCGGCCAAGAACTCTCACCGTTTGCGGTGGCCGTCGGCCGCCACGTAACAGTGGGCCGCGGACAGGACGAACCGGCGGCTGATCAGCGACCCGCTGCAGACGAGTTGCCAGCGTGTGCGCGTCATGATGACCGTGGCCCACGGGAACTGGTCCAGGTGCGTTTCACGGCTATCAAACGCCACCACGTCCTGGTTCGCCTCGTACGGCGACAACTGTCCGCAGCCCGGTTCATTTTCGAACGCTGAGGAGGAAGCGGACTCCAACGGCGCCGTATGGTTCGCGTCACAGTCGCCGACGGGAGCTCCCAACACCACACTGATCAGACCGGCCAGCAGAACGAGCAGCCAACGAATTGATGGCATTGCTTTCGTCGCAAAGTCACAAATGCTACTACTAGCTAAGGCTTCCCGATTCTAGGCCCCGATCACTGGACCGCGGCCGGCGCTCCCCACTGATAAGACGGTTAGGGGCGCCCCCCGAAGATAACCTCTGAGGGCGGTGCCGGTCAAACCCAGGGATAACCGTCATCGGTCCGCACTGGGGAACACCCCATGACGATGACGACGATGGTGTTCTGATTTTTTAAGATGGAGCGCAAAATATCGATTGTAGCCGTCGCTGTATGGCACTTGTGGAAACCAAATGTAGTCCAAGTTTGAAGCTTCAGTTTCGCCGAAGAACCGAATCAGCCAACATTTCTCGGTGGCGTACGCCATCGACGGTTTTTTATAATCTTAGAATAACGGAACGGGACATACTCATTCCATCGGCGGTTACGGTGCCTCCTTCTTCTATCTCGAAGAAAAATGGAGCGATGATGCCGGCAGACCAAGATGCGTGTCAGTCCAGTTGTTGAGGGGTACATGCATTGGCTTCTCTTGCACGAGCTGAGGGTTTTTAGAGGCCCCAAAAACGGCAATTCGGTTTATTAACATAACTACCGAGGTGGAAATGAGCTTTTAAAATTTCGTGCAGTTTAAGTTGAAGACTCACCACTATGAAAATAAAGTTTTAATATTAGGTTGAGGAAAAAATAATTAATAAAGTAAAAATAAAGTTTTTTACGATAGATGCCTTTAGTGATCGATATCTCGTGAAGTATTGATCGTATAGTTCAGCTCGTTTTAAGGCTGATACTTCACACTTCAAAAAATGCTGTCACTATGTTTTGTTTATTCCATTCAGTTGTCAGTTACTAACGTACTAACGATGGAAGCCAACAATCAGAAAATTGGAAATATTTTACAGTATTTCTTTGATAAAGGCGAAAATTTTACCTAGGCCGCTGAAATTGTGCATAGTATTTACGGTGCCGATACTCTAACTGCTAGCTACGTGAAACTTTGATTTCGTCAACCCGTTTCAGTTTTTTTTATGTTAAAGATGCTTCACTTCGCACAAGCAGATTCGACGTTGAAAATGTCGCAAACGCGAATTGTCGCATTCACGCAAAAAACGTCGATTACTTTTTAGCCATCCTTACATTTCCCAATTTTCGGCAAGTGTACAGCTTCCCCCTTTGTAGATGTCAAAGTTTTTACTAACTGTTTACAATTTTCAGAATAGAATTTGACGTTTAAAAAGTCAGGTAATTGGTAGTTAAAAACCCAAACACTTGATGGATCACAATTCAAAAGGCGCAATGGGCCTCAGGTGTTTCGGTTTGGTCAAACTTACACAGCGTCCGGCCCAACTTTGACGAGCTCCTCCGCGGCAGTGAAAGGACGTTCGCCGCCGTGTCTGGTCCCCACCTAATCACCATAATTGAGGCGATGATCCAGAAAATAAACGCAGCATCGGCGCGATATCATCGTGTGCTGTGCGCGTCATCAACCCGCGGTGGAACTCTCCCGGACTCCAATCACGCCGAGTTTGGGGTCCCGAGACCCCGCGGAGTGCGCAAAATGCTGACGCAATGATTACAAAATTGATTCGATTTTTGGGCCCGCCCGCCCCGAGTAAGACCTGTCTTTCCCGTGACGGTTGATTGGCCCACGGGGGATGATGATGATGATGATGATTGCGTTTTCGCTTTTCATCCCAACCTCCCCCAACGAAGGCGATGGGTGCTTATGGTTCTTGCTCGCAGTTCGCGGTCCACTTTTCACCCGCACAGCACGCGGCTTGTTGGCTGTGTCGGCCTTATGGCCTTCGATTCCCTTCAACTTCTTCACCGCGAGGGCCCCGACGTTGCGTAAAAAGTGATCGATCGAAGCTGGGTGGTGGAGCTTTTCTTTTACGCCACATTCCACACCATCGAGTGCGCAATCGGAATCGGTACGGAACCGTGTAATGTGAGTTGCTTACGGGTTTGGGCGTGAATTGACCTACCCACCGTTCGATTTCCGACTCGCCGCTACGAAAGGGCTTACCGGTGTATTGTCTGGCGATTTTTTGGGTTTTTGTGGTTAATTTGCTCGTGGTAACAGTGGAGTTATTCAATTCTCCGACAATCCGACAAGGAAATAGCGGAAATTATGAACCCATTCAAATGTAATGGTAAAGTTGTGGTTCTATTTAATTTACATTTTTTTGTTAACACTGTAAAACGTAATGTGGCCAAATTTGGACACAATCTGTCGGTTAATTAGTTTTTTTAACAAATGTAAATTGGAGTCACCTCAAGTACACTCTTACAATCAGTTATCTGGTTGAGCAAAGAGTTTATTAGTGTGTAAAAAATATCGTGAAATCATTTATGACTCGAAATTGTTTTCTCTATTCCTATAAATCTATGTTATCACCTTTAAAAAAAATCCCTACTCTATTCAATAGGCCTTTGTTTACATTTGTTAAAATTTTCGAAATGGTCCGAAGAGTTCCTTTTTAAGAATATCGCTCAACAGATTCTTCGTTTCTACTCCTATCTGAGTTGATCCTCGCTAAGTTGAACTAAGAATTAATATCTCTAAGAATATCTCTTCAAAAATCAGGTATTCATCATTATCCAAACGACGCATAACACTCAAATAGTTTTTTTTTGGTGAGAGTAATCGAAGTTGACTGGTTCCCGTTAGTTTTTGTCCACTCATATAAAGTACTCACATATTTGTCGTTGTTGTGTTAATGAAGAAAATTATGGTTAAAATCTATAGTTCCAGTTTAAGGCAGTAAGGCTTGTTCCAGTCAAACTGTTGAAGAACTTTCATTTCGATGATTTGTTTGGCCAAACGCGGAACTACAAAAATCAAGTTGGCACTGTAGCCACCACATCCAAAAATATCAACTTTTCTTTAAAAACTCGGGAAAGTTGGTCAACGAAGAGCTCAGATTCGTTCGAGCACCACAAAACTATTGACAAATCGGCTGATAAATTCGTCGCCAACAGAAAGACGCACCACGCGAAAGACAATGACCATGGACGAATGGCTCGCCTGGTGGTGTTCCGCCTGGGGCCCCCGTCGAATACGTCGTTTAATTTCAATTTAAACGAATTAATCGATGCCAATTAACCAACTTCTCACGACGTGGCCGCAGTCGCGACAGTTGCGCAGCGGCGCCGGGCACGCCCGAGTCAACCAGAGTCAATTGATTCTTCTACCCAGCTCCGGGGCTGCTTTCACTGCGCCGTGGTGCCCACCGAAGACGCACCGAGGCGTCGGGAAATGGGAAAACCAACCGCGAAAGCACGGGAAGTGAGGTGCACTTTTCTTTTCGCTTCGACTGGACGTAGGCCGGAAATTGACCTGCACCTTGGCTGGGTTTATTTGGAGAAGGCGCTCGGGGCGCCGTCGCTGAACCGTGCACCGTGCCCGCGACAGAGACTCTAATCGATCGATCGTTTCGCCGTTGCATTCAAATCTGGCGGCCGGGTGGCTGCAGTAGTTGCATCACCGGACACGAACAGCGTGGACAATTGCAAAACAATAAGCATTCGCCTTTTTCCACTTCTTTGTCCCTCCGATATGTGCATTATTTTGCCGATGTCCGATGGAGCAAACGCAGCTCAGGAACTTTTATCCATCAAGACATTGAGCCGCCATGCATTTTGTTGGAGCAAAGAGTTTACATTGTTGAAAAATCAGCCTTCGATTTTTCAATTAGTGTCCCAATTGGTGCAGTTAATATGTAAAACCTAACAGATTCGGTAGAGCGAAAATCCTCAAACCAATAAATGAAAACTTATTTTAACAGCCATAAGGCACGAGCAGAGATCTTTTTATTAGTTTCGTTGATAATTAACACAGTTATTGATTACACATTTATTGTCGTGATGATTTGATAAGACTTGCTAAATTTTGAAATATTATGGCAATGCGTTCTATCAAAGTCACATCTTTTTTTTGTATAATTTTTGATCAAGCATTTCATGTTTGGTGAGCCTCTGAAGCCCAACGCAAGCCCTTAAGCCCAATCTTACTCAGCATTGGTCGCCCCTCAACTGGCAATCACTTAATATCGGTTCTAGTACTCCATTAGCTTGGAAATAGTTTTCGATTCGCCTTTGGTTTTAATTGTGTTGGCATTTTGTTTATTGCAACATTAGTACATTGCCGAAGCGGTTCCGCAATTCCGCCGCAGCATTCCAATGAGCAGCGAAAGAGCATCTACTGAACGTTCCCCTCGCTCTCGGAGTGGTCTTCGCCCAACCCGTCCGATATGGCTGGGCACTCCATTCCGTTACATCCTGTTCTATGCTCCTTCGGGCCAGCCAACCCGATCGTTGATGCACTTTACTCGTGCCCCCCAAACGCAAACGGCCGTTCACTCATGGTCCGTCGAATTGCGCGGATGGCCAGCCGTGCCGTTCCGTTCCGAGCCAATCCGTTAGCAAAAACAACGGTGCAATTGCAGCAGCACCGGGGTGCAATCGATGAGCATCGTGAGTGGGGCCTGTTACATAATGGTGCCGCTAATAACGGACACGGCTAATCGCACAATAACTGTAATGATGATAAGCAACGCTCGAGCGGCTCCGGACCGGAGCGGAATCCACGCGGATCCCGCCGGCTCGGTGTGCGGGCGAGCGCATCGATTGAGTTCTTGTGCCGTTCGATCGATGGCCTACGTCAGAACCCGTCCTGTCGCCGAGCCTGTGGGGCCTATTTTCCCGACCGGGAAAATCCAATCAACCAACGCCCAGTAATGATCATCGGCCACTTGAAGCGGCGCCGATCGTGACCGAAAACTGTGAGTTGCCGACCGGAGCCGATTGCGCAACCCATGATCAGTCACCGGTCAGCATCCTGGTGGTGTCAATTTTCGGGTACCAAAACGGGACACAAAACTCTCCGAATGACGCATGTTATTCCTGCCACAATAAACCGAAAGTTTTAATGTTCTCCAACGTCTACTTCGCGTGTCCATGTTCGGTGTCAAAGCCTGGGCGACACCTGCGTAGCGCTTCCGGGAAAAGTCGCACGCGGAAACGATCGGTCGACGGTGGCCGACGACGGGGTGACGACGATCGGGGCCGAAAAAGGGCAAAATAGAAAGCGGGGATTTTTTCCGTTGCTTCCGTCACATCCGTCAACCGGCCAGCGCCCGCCCCGACGAGGATGGGCCCGGAATCGATAGATGCACGCGGAGATAGCCGACGGGAGAGCAGCGGACCCACGGAGATACGGACCTGACGAACCGGACCGGACCGGGCTGGGTGTGCGCTTGGGGTCGCTTCCGATCTCACGATCGCGCTCCAGTTGCAGGTGTGCCCTTTTCGGGGTGTCCCTGCTGGGTGGAGCGGCAAAAACCTGCGCAACCCGTACGCGAGAGACGTGAGGTAACCGACCCGGTTTAGGGCAGGCCACCGCACCGCACCGCACCGTGATCGCCCGTGCCCGTGCCCGTGGCAAGATGGATGATTTTTACGCAACATCGACATCTCGACATTTCCTTCATTGCGTATGCGGCAATGCGGTCCACGCGAGCGCTTTCCGATACCGTTTAGTCTGTGGTGGCTGGGGTGGTGGTGGTGGGGCGCTCCTCTTCCGCAGGCTCTCGCCGGTCACGGCCGGCGGTCCATTTATGGTGTCGATGTCGCTGCAGCAAAGGTTGATGCACCTGTTTTTGCGCTGCCGCTGCACTCCCATCGACGGCCTCGTCGTCGTCGTCACCGTCGTCGTGGTCGTCGATGTCACCAAAGGGAGCGCGTGGCCCAAGAAACCACAAGCCGCAGAGAGCGCCCTGACGCAACTAGGCGCGCTCGTCGCCATCTAGTGTTGCGGTCGAATGTGCAATCGTGGCGCACTCTGGCCGCAGCGGCGCGGTGCGTGTGCGGCACCGATGAGGCAATAGGACCTCCTCGAACCAGATCGACACGGCCATGCGGGCGTGCGGGTGACGGCGAGAGATGTAGAGCGCCTTTTTTGTAGCACGTGGGTCAGGAAGTCCAAAAGAGCGTCCATTTTGCGCGGGCTAACAGCTTGACATGCTTCGGTTGTTCCGAGGGTAGTCGATTTATTTATTATTGATGCTGTAACCGGTGCGGAGATATGTCGAATCCAAATTTTGTCCAGCTTCTCCGATTGTTACTTTGAATGTGACCTCTACCTTACAACCAGGACCTTCACATGAACTCAATTGGGTTTTGAGACAGTTAGAACACATTAACAGATGATGCACCAAACTTGGACTAAAATTAAACTGAGTTCTCCTTAAATTGATTTGCAATGCGAATGCATTGTGAATCCCCCGTACGTGAGGAATGGTCTGGCCATTCACTTACTAGTGGCCTTCAAAATATTCAGTTATTGGCGTAGATTTTCATCGATGTTCAGTCGACAACTACTCGTAGATCTTCGGTAGTCATTAACAGAACATATGGACTGGTAATATTGTCAGACTAAATAAACAAATTGTCCGCAGAACTTGAATTCGGGTGAATTCACTTGGTTACACGCCTTAAATAATAAAAGGACTTGCTATAGCGGTGCCTACGAGTAGAATAGCAAAGCCTCGAAAAATAGCTTCAAAGGTTGAAGGTTAAACCGTGAGCTAATTCAACCAATTTACCAAATTTCTAAATTCTCGTCGATTTTGACATTTCAATTTTCTATTTCTTTTTAATTAATAATTCTTCATTATTAGTCCGTAGATCATCCGTCTCGCTGTACCGATTAAATTCTTCGGTTTGTACGCTAAAAACGTTAGTTCAAGTTGCATCTACATGAGTGCTTCATGATCATTTGAATGATCGTGAGCTTAAAGCTTCTATCATCTCTTTTAGTTTTAGTTTGTTGGTTTATTGATTTATATGTTGTAATGGAGGTTGGTTTCTCCTAAATATTGTCTTATGATTTTGAAGTAATGCGGTCCAACAAACCACGGTAGATCGTTTGGTATGTTGAGTTTTGTTTTCACTTGGTCGTAGACTCTGCATTCGTGTATTATGGGCTTAACTGTGGACACTTATGTTTGGGTTGGTGCCCGTTCTAAGAATAATAATATTTAATAATAATAATAATTCTTGATCGATGTATACACACCTCTCAGTTTCTATTGTTTTTCTCTATCGTTGTCGGCTGGCTGGCTGTTTCGATTCGTTAGTGTTTGAATTTTTGGCCATGAAATCGTCACTCCATCAGCCGACAGGTTAAGGCACGGTGTGGCCATTCGTCCCGAGTGCCGCTCACACGTCACCCAACCTTCGGCCACGGCGCGAACCCCCGCGCGCCCGCGTGACCTCCCGCGTGAGTCAAAGTGAACGTTCACGACGAGGTACGACGGTGGCCAAAGTGCGAGCGCGCGCCCCGCGATCGTGACTCGCTGCAGGCCGTGTCCACGACAGTGAGGGGGGGACTGGGTGGTCCCGTATCTTGCAGACCGATCGACTCCGAGGCGGCAGCGGGAGTCAAGGGTGATTGGCGCGGTGTTGTGCGGTAAATGTTTTATTAATGCCCCTCTCGGCGGAGGTCCATTTCCGTCCACGGCGTCCGTCGCCGGCGGGTTTTTATTACCTCAGCCTGGGAAGGTGGCCTCGACGCACACAAGGCCCCCCCCTCGAAGCCTATATGTGATAACTGATGTCAAACGCCGCGGGCGACGCAGAGAAAGTGAAACCTTTTCCGCCCCGGGGCCCGTTCGATGGGGTCCCTTTTGTGGGAGCTGCGAATGCTGGGGGCTCTTCCGCACTGCGCGATGCGGTAGCGGACGCTGCACCATCGACTCCTGGGTCCTGGTACTCCAATTCGTGGTGGTGACACTTTTCCAAATCGATAGAACGGCCTGCCGCTAATCAGTCTCTCCGCTCGCCGGACAGGTATTACGGCCGATGTATCCTGCTCGGGGCGGGACGCGCCTCGGGACGCCTTATGATTAACGGCCATGACACAACACTCTAAAGTGTACCGCGGGGCCGCCTTGGGATTTCTCGGAAAAGAAAGTGATCGTTCACACCTTTTCTCTCCGCCGGCGGCCTCCCTTTCTCTCTCTCACTCACTCGCGCTCCCGCTCTGACAGGTTTTATGGCATCGTTCATCTCGGGCTCATCGGGCAGGCCACACGGGCCAGGCAGGTTACATCAACCCGGCCCCGGCCCCAGCCGACCGTCTAAATCTTGTTTATTTTCTATCGAACCTTACCGAAAGCCTCGCCATCGCCTTCCGCTCCTTCGCCATCGGTCGATCGACCGATCGCACGTTCGATCGCTTCCGCAAACGCAGGAGGCGATCGCGCTGTCGCCACGGTTACCGCTCGCCGGTGACGGACAAATGACAGCAACGGTCGGTCAAGCGACGACCCTCTCAGCAGTAGCGTCAGGTAGCACCCGGCGAAGCAATTATCATTATTATTTTCCGCGATATCGAAAGCGAGTCCACTCGACTTCGACGACGTCGCCGTCCCACCGTTTTCTCTCCCATCAACACAAGATCCGGCGCGAAGATCGCCTGTAAGGAGCGACTTGAGCCCGCGCGGCTTCACCCGTGAAGCCGGGTGCGGGGAGTGGGCCGATCGTTTAACGGGTGGGACGCGTTTATGGACTCTCCTCGCCCTCGGAGAAGATGAAATGTATGCGCATGGTGGTTGTTGTTGTTGTTTTTTGTTGCTTCTTTTCCGTGCTTTCGAAGGGGCAGCGAAAGGAAAAGTGTGAGAGTTGCTTTTTTATCGACACCGCCGGGCCTAGCCCCGGCCCGTCGTCCTGCGGTCTCCTGGGCCGCATATTAACGGGGTCATTGACACCACTGCGGGCGCACCACCTTCCCACGGAGCGCAGGCCTCTTATTTTTGGTACCTTTTACGTAACGCCACCAAGCCTAATTTAGCTAAATTAAAGCACATTAGACGACAGAAGAGGGGAATACCTTTTCACCTTCACGAGTGACTCAAAAGTGACGCAAAGGAGCAGCATGGCGCCTGTGCGGGGCCATGTTGCGCACAAAAACACGTGGAACGATTCATAAAAATGTCACAGTCACACGAACGCGACAACCAACCTGAGGCCGGGCGAACATCTTCTTCCCTGTCACCCCCAAGGGGGTGGTGTTTGCCCCCCAAACGGCCACCTTCCCCGCCTCGTTTCGCAACGAACAAATAGAGCTCTTGGCGGAATCGGTGAGATAATCCCGAGATAGTTCGCTGTATCTCTCTCTGGCGCGTCGCGGGGTCGATCGATCGATCTAGATCTGATCTTCGTTAGGTGTGCTGTGCGCCCGGATCGTGCAGCGACACTTCCTCTGCACCTCAGGGCAGCAAGAAGAGCAGCCGCGGGGAGGCGCATAGAACAAAACAAGCTCTCCGTGCAGCATGGCAGCCGGTTTTTGTTTGCTCTATCGGCTTTTTCTTGCTACTTGATCGTTCGGGGGCTGAGCTGAGCGAGGGCAGCAGCAGCAGCAGGATGTGCCGCGCCAGCCTTTCGTGACGGCGAGATGATCGGCAACGCGCCGCTCCGCGTGATCGCTAAATCTTAATTGCACGAAAATGTCAATTGTCGGCGAAGATTGTTTCACACTTGTCCATCGCGTTGTTGTAGTAGTTCTGTTGGATGGGGGGGCTACCCTGAGCACCCCCCTTCCACCCCTCGCCCCACTCCTTCAGAACATTCCGCGCCTTCCTGCCAGCCTGTCGGACGGACCGGCGGGCCGGATTTGATGGGATGTTAGTCACGACGACGACGACGGCGACACGTCGAGTTTTGTTAAGGCCGCGAAGCGAAGGGTCGCTGGAACCGGAACCCGTGTCCCGGAGCCTGCCCTTTGGAGGCCTTTGATGGCGAGGAGCGTTCGAGAATTCACCTCTCGCTCGTTGCCGCTTAGTGCGGTCTCGAGATCAAGCGATTGATCCCCCGAAAAACTCGGCTACGATTTCCATTCTCGCGATGCTCACGGGGTGCTGGGTGAGCTCCCGGCAACATAAGCCACTGGCCCCAACATACTAAGCCACCTTCCGCCTTAATCGCTACCCTCGCCCGCCGTTCCCCCCAAAAGCCCCGGGACGCTTTAGTTCCACCTTTTAACATCATTATTTTATCGTTGCTTCGGGCCAACGGAAAACCGTTTTCAATTAACACCACCAACCGTACACATAAACGCGCTTCCGCCGGCCGCCTCACGGGAACCGGCGGGTAATAAAGGCCTTTGGCATAACTAAAGCATAGCCGCGGCTCCCAAAACCAGGACGTAAAGAGAGAGAAGCTACAGCACGGCGGGTATCGTTCTTAACGCGGAGCCGTTAAGCGGCGGCCCTCGCTTATCCAAATGAGCCGCGACCGTTACAGCGGCCACACTCCACCCAACCCCCCCCAAGATCACCCTCCGGAACCCAAAGCGTGCGCTTGCGCCGGGTAATGGTTTTAGATTTCCGTTCTGCAAATTACTCGCACCACGGCGAGCCTTCTCCGGACGAGCCCATCGCGCCGCGAACCCTGAGCCCTAATTCATTTCGAGGTGGGTGACTTAAGGTTGGGCAGGAGAGTGCCTAACGAGTCGCGAGGCGCGCCACAAGAGTGTACCAATGTCAGCCAATACTTGGAGTACGGACCATCAAAAAAACGGAGGATGTCTAACGACGCTCCGCTCCGATATATGCATTCCGTAGCGGTACTTTGGCCGCCACAGATGCGCGTGGCAGATCAAGCAACCTCACCCTGGAATCGGACCGCACCGTCTTCTAGTTACCCCCCCGGTACGTCCCTGCCCTGCGTCCTGCGTGCATCATAAAGTGGAGAAATTTATCTCGCTCGTAAAGCGGAGAAAATTTAATTAAAACCCACCTAACGCTTCGACATGTCCACGTCCGGGAACCGGCCTGGTCCGGCCCGGTCCGATCACCGGTGGATGAGGAAGCTAAATTTAGCCGCAATTAAAATTGTCAACTATTTTATGTTCCCGCACGGCCTGCGTCCTAGGCCTGCCCCTCTGAGGTCGTGTGGTGTGTGTCGTTTTTGCGTTTGCACCGACCGGAGACTGGAGTTGCGGAAATTTCTCGTGTTTCTGTTGTCCACTCGTCGAAGGTCCTGCCGACGACGACTGGTTTTGGGCCGGCCGGCCTAGCGGCCGTGTCGGGATGTAAATGTTACTTGCCGTTGTTTTTCCGCTGCGACTGTAGATCGATTAGACATCGGAGCGGCCGATACCTGATAGTCCAGATTGTTATCGCCATTCCGGTTCCGGACGACCGGTGTCGACACGTCACCGGTCGGCGGTGATTGATGCTGCTGGCCAGGTTTTAGAAGGATATCTAGCAGCATTGGTGGATCAGGCTTTTATTACTTTTTCGTCGCAACAAGTAATAAATTCTTTGCTCCTTTACTTTTTTTGTGTTATTCTCTTTCCATCTAATCTCCATAGAGTGGAGCTCTTTTTGCGAGTTTTGCGTTGAATTTCGCAAGTTTAACTTCGGCGCTAACTTTTGCGCCTTTTTGCTTGACTGCTGCCGTGGCTTTGATCGATCGATCGGTTTCGGTGTGAGAGTTTTGCACGCTGCCTGCGTAATCCACGTCACATTTCGCTATCGTTCACTAATTTATGAAACATTTTTTCGCAGCCGAAATTACATAAAAACTCAATGACGAAATGTTGTTCGATTTGCGAAGTGACTGATTACGAGGGTTACTTGAAAAGTGTCCGAAATGATAACGAAAAGAGATTTTATCTCTCATTTTTTCAATTTTCCACAATAAACTGTAATGAAAACCGCTGAAAAACGTCATGGAAAAGGGAGCAAACGCGACTATCAACACGCGGACGACTTTGTCATATTTAAATGTTGATATTCAATGTGGCAAACATGTTTTTTTACATGTTCATAAACTCTGCGATCTTCGCTGCTTAACTCAGTGATCGCCTAGCAGCATTTGGTGAACTTTAACTATGTTTTCGTCGATTGTTGCAGTATTTGGACGTCCCGATCGAATCTCAAGCTTTTACAGCCACGTTTCAATTTAGCTGCAATTAATTAATCGTTGGAAAATGATCTCAGCTCATCTTCGATTTGCATAGACTTATTGCCATTCAAAACAAATATTTAATGGCACCTCGTAATGGCAGTCGATTTTGTCTATTTTCGCAAAAACACTGACGTAAACTAACTCCATTGATTGTTAGACGGAAACTGAGCGTTCAAACTGTCTATTTCAGTGAGTAACTGTCAGACTAGTCCTGCCATCTCCATGCAAAGGTCCGGCAACATATCAAGTCACCCTCATAGTGCAAATCGCCTTCCAATCTCCGAAGTGGGGCCAATTCGCAAATCAATCGCTTGTCAATCAAGGATAGCCAACCGAAGACGGGAGCCGGGGCCGATAAGAATGAGCTTTCAGATTCGGCCGTGATTCTGGACGCAAAAACTCCAGTCTCCCGGCGGTTGTATAACGATTAATTCACACTTCTCACCGCGCGGAGGGATTATTGAATTCTCGCATGGCCGTCGTCATCTTACCGTTGGACATCCTTTTCCCCCCTGGGTTGAGAGAGTTAAATGAACTTTCGTTTTCCGACCGCCGCCGCCGCCGCCATACACAAAAGTACCGGTAGGGAAAACACCCGACAACGTTTTTATGGCGCAAATTGGATGTCCGCGCGGATTTGGCGCGGAATTCCCGCTTCGGACTTTGTGTCCGAAGCGCGTCCGCTGTGGAGAGGTGGGAAGACGAATTTCACACTTCGCCAGCCAGCCACAGGGATCGGTGAACGCGGCCCCGGCAATGACCTGGCAAATCGCCACCCGGACACCCCGATCGGCGTGGTCAGTGAACCGATGGCCGCCTGGACTAACGCCCTGCCGTGGTCCCGTTCTATGCCCCGGGTTGGGTGTAAGAGATCTGCCGTAACGACGGAGAGGACCGCGGTGCGATCGAAAGTGATGTGGCCTCCCGGAAGGGCCACATGTGAGGCCGCCGGCGGCCGATACGGATCTTTGGAAAATCATGCTCAATTAATCTTTCCATTTCGTTCGATCGAAGAGAAAAGTGTCGAGTGAGGAGTGCGGGGCCTGGATTGCCCAGATTGCTCGGTGATAGATTGATAGCTCGCTTCGCGTCGCACCGGGCCGCGTTCTTACCGGGCGTGAGCCGGCTAATGGCGCATGATTTTCGGATTCTTGGCCCGTGGTTCCTCCGTGGCCAAAGCCGGACGGCGCCGCGGTCACCCTGCGAGGAGAATAGACTCTGGTCGTGAGGCTCAATAGCTAACGGGACATCGCAGCCGGACCCGGCCGAGAACGTCGAAATTGATTCCGAAGCGCAAGAAGAAACGCAACGACGTTTAAGGCGATAATGGTGTGCGTGCTGCTGGAGTAGGTGTAAAATTTCAGTGGAAATTAATCGATTTTCTCCGTGCTCCTCGTGGGAGGGAGAGCCCGTTTCCACACACCTGAAATTTGGTGAAGGTATTAAACCGACCACAGGGTGGTCAAATTGGGGTCCAAAACTAACACTAGCTAACTCTTATCGGGATGAGGAGCACAACTGGGACCCAAAACCGGGACCCGGAGTTCGGTAAAAGCCGTCAAACCCGGAGCGTATATCGTTTCAACTGGTTCACCCGGCACCAGGGATCGCGACAGGTTGATTGGGGTGCCGAAGACGTTATATAACCCACAGACCCCACCAACACCCAAACCCTACTCCACCACCTCGTCACAGCCGCAGATGCCAATCCTGGGGGCCGTAATTTATCGTTTGCTGCCCAATAAATCAGCCCCAGAATTTACGACCCCATCACGCGGGCAGATAGTTAACGGATTTTTACGGTCACCAGTCACCAGGGTCCGGCGGTTGCCCCGAGGCGACACCGGCGCACACAAAACGGGCCATTTATTCCCCGAAAACCGCACGCGTGCGTAGAGACCGGAGTATCAGCCCCGGAGACGTGTCTACATCCTGCATTTGGTGCCCTTTAGCTACATTAATCCTTTGATGGGTATATTACGGCACCGGCCGGCACGGGGTGCCCGGGCTGCATTATTTTATGATCTTCCCCTTAAAACTGATCTCAGGCCTCGGTCGTAAGCTTTCGGTACCGAAGTTCGTAAAAATGGCCACAACAGTATTCTGGTTGCCAACCGCAATCTTTCGGGGTTTGTGGGACCTCAGCCAACGGATCTCTTGAGCGGGATTCTCTGTGTAAAGTTCCATCTTGAAGGATCGCCCACGAAAAGATCGTGATCTTCTAGCAGATCATTGCGATTGATTTTCGGTCGATTTTATGCCGGCAACGGATCGGCGCGACCTTACCAGAGTTTGGCAGCATACGATTTCGGAGTGCTCGGTTTTGCATAATTTCCTTCAGGTGCCTCGTTGCATCGTGCGTTCCTCCCGACTCACCCTGATCTCGCCCTGAAATCGCGTCCTGCCTCCGCCGCCGCCGATCGTGCGTAGTTGGAACGGAATCGAGTTTCACCGTTGCGAAGAAAGCCCGTTCCGTCAGGTCGGGGTTGGGTTAATTTTATGTATGCTTTAATGGGGGTTTACTGGGCCGGTCTTGAGTTTCACTCTCCCGAAACCCCGAGACCGAGAGAGATTGTCGCCCCGGGCGCAATCGGAGGAGAAAACGGACCGAAAGACCAACCACCGCCGCCGCCATGGGGGTGAACCGTTTTCGGTTTCCTCGGATACCTTTTTCGGATGTTTCGGGTGCGTGCATTCTACTCATGCTTATGTTGTATTTATCGTGTGGCTCGAGGAAGTTCAGATACCATGTGTCCCGTAGCCTCTGCCAGGAGGTTGTGTAATAATTTAATTATTCCTTCGTCCTAGGAGCGGATCCATTTCCGTACCCAGAAACCGGATCATCCGATCCGGATAATGATCCTGGAACAGTTATGCTCCATAAAAAATGCTTCGAAAACATTAATCGATTTTGTTCTGTGGACCACCTCAACAGTGAGACCAATGCGTGAAGGACTATCTGCTGGTAGCTTTAGTTTACATTCCACCAATAACCAGGCCGAATAACCAGGCGAAGATTAATAGCTTGCCGATAACAACGCAGTCAAAGCCACATTTTTATTTATCATTATTCCGACCCCAAATGCAATTATTGTTTCGCGGTGGTTCGGCTTTGTGCGCATTTTTTCCTGTTGCCTGTTGGGCATGGCCTCACTCAGCATAGCATTTCGTTGACCCCGGCGCGATGGTGGGTGCCACGGACCGCCGACATTTCAATACATCAACGCCGGAAAGTGCCGACGAAACTCTCGCTTAAGAATTCCTCGATTCCCGTCGTCGTTCCCGCCCCGCGGGGTCGCGCGCGCGGTTTTTGGCAACGGCAAATTGAATTCCAATGTTTTTTTTTCTTCTGCTGCACGTACACCCCCGGGTCGCGAGTCCTCCTCCCCGTTGGCGGCACTCGTCGACAGCTTACCGGTGTAACAATAGGGGCCACTTCGCCCGATGCTCGTCTTCAACCTCCCCCCGGGGGGGTATCACTTCACGCGCGCCTTCATGGGAGGAGCAGAACGCGCAGATAAGATAATGATGAGTCGCCGTTTGTCGTCGTTTGTTGGCTTCACGGTCTCAGCAGCCGCTTAACCAGGTCTCCCAGGAAAGTAACCGAAAATCGCTGGGTGTGGTTCTGATTTCTTGAGAGACACGGACTCGCACGCAGAAGCGGGTCGAGGCGAATGGCGGGGAAACGCATCTTTTCGAATGTGTCATTCTTATTGAACGATCGTTATTTCAATAAAAGCCCCCCAAAATAAAACCTCGGTTCCGTTCCGTGAAAGGAATATTTTTTGGGGATAGTTTTGAGGCTTCCAGCAGGCAGACGGGAAGGTAGCAGGTACAGTGGATGGATGGACGGTACGGCCGTGTAGGGATGCAGGGATGGTGAAGGTTCAATGGCATTGCGAAGGTACAAAAGATCTTGGAAGAAAAGTTGGGACAACTAGCGTCCTTTTTTCAAACTAAGCCTTTTTTGTGGTGGATGCCGTAGTTCAATTTCTGGATGCCAGCGTTGGAAGGTGCGTCAATTGCATAAGCATCTACCAGACTGATCCATAAGTTTTTAGCTTCAATAACAGAGTGTACACTCTTCATATGAACGTATGTTAAATTTCATTTCAATTTGTCACTTCATTCTTTGTTTATAAGCCATTTAATATAGACGTGTCATAGTGTTATTTAGAACGAAAATCAAATATCTTGCAGTGATTTAATTTTTTAAGGTATATAAGCAAAGGAAATTTATGAACAAATATTGAAAGTATATAAGGACTCTTTGTCTTTCATTAGTACTAAACAGAAATGGGTTGGTGAGTTTAACGTGGTTGTACAAGCTTTGAAAAGACGATTTGCGTCAAAGACCAACTCCAATCCATGTCCAAAACCCGAAAAGACGACGTTCAAAGACGTTCAAACCCAGCAATTGTGTATACCCTTGTTGCATAACAGTATACACCGCTGCATTCAATTACAAAAAAAGACTAGTGTTTTTGGTTTTGATCTGACGAAGATTCTAAAGTAATAATGTCTGATCGTAAACATAGAATATATTCTGTCAGTTCACAGAATACAGCATTCAATGATGTAACAATTGACGTCTGTAAACAGCAACACCTCTGGATTGGTTCCAATAATTTCCTAATCGGATGTCAATTGAAAGCCCCCTGAAATGCACTTCTGCGTTGTCTCTTTCTCTGAATTCACAACTCCGGTTCATTGAGAGGAAATAAAAAATAGTGAAGAATAAACGAGAAGAACTCAAATATTTGTAAAGTTATGTTGAAAGTGAACAAAACAATTACTATCCCTTCCCATGGGAACCGCTTAGAAACCAAAACATGTTTTGCCATCGCCCAGCAAAGAACGGTATCGATTGGAATCTCACCCTTTTATCAGCTAACGGCCGCGCGTCATATATTACGGTTTCAAGTTGGAGCATAAATTACAACAAGACTCGAGTCCTCCCTCTGGCCACAGAAACATTCTGGAGAACCGTTCTTTCGCCCGTCTCCGTCCCCGAAAAGTGGCACATCGGTGATACGCGCCGGCCAGCCAGCCTGGCCCGAACCATGCCGATGCCGCCACACTTCCGTCAGATTGTGCGCCCATTCAGGCGGGCGCAGCATAACCGATTAGGAATGCCTATTTACGACGTGGAAGTCTGCCCCATTCTGGGCTGGGCGAGTGCGCCCGCGCCATCAGATAACGCCCGTGTGTTGTAAACGATGAAACCTGTTGCTGCCGGTGCCGTCGGTGCTGCTAGCCTTTCCTAGCGCCGCCCAGGCCTAGACCCCGGGCTAGAAATTCTCCCGCGGCACCCCGAAAACCGGTAGAGGGAAATGCACTTCCCCCGGGACAAGGCCACCGCCGTGAGGGGACCGCCTAACCTGTGCCGAAGTGTAGCTAACCGAGCGATAAATTGAATCCACCTGCGCGCCAGGGAAGATTTGTTTTATTTCTATGTTGCGCATCCAAAGTTACGTCCGCGTCCGGCCCCGGCTCAAAAGCACATTCCTCCAGCGGCCGGCAGTGCCGGATAAGCCGCTCCGTTGGCCGTTACAATGGCGCAGCATTTCTGGTTTCCTCCACCGAGCGACCGGGGAAGATAAAAAGAGTCCCCAACGGGGTCTCCCAAGCAAGGAAATAGAAAATTGATTTTCTAGATTTTTGTCTCCTATCGCCGTTTGACCGGTTTTTCCGATTCGGTCAAACGTTTTCGGAGACCTCCCTTGACTCGGACGTCTCCGGACTTGGACCCCCATCCGTTAGGTGAGCTTTTTGCATGAACGGAACCGGCAGGCGGACTTTCTGGACTCACCGAATCTAGCGGTAAATGAATGGGTGGCGAGGCCACTTTTCTTGATCGCGCCCGACGCTCCCGGATGTTTGGTGGTGTGGCCGTTTTTCCTGCCCATCCGATCTCTGCTTCATCGGGCGGTCGTATGTTGTGGCTTTTTATGCCTTTGGTCACCTGACGATGACAGGTTTGGCAACATTTTTCCGATGCGCTGGAGCTTGTAGCTTACCGACGGCGGCGTCGTTACTGATCGCTGGCTACGAAGATCCCTCGGAACTGATCAGCAACCGGTGCCTAATGCAAATCTCCGGGCGAGAACGGTTCTAAGCGATGTGGAGAGATTTCTCTCCTGTTTCATTTAGTAACCAGCAATTAGGCAGTGCCACCGCGAGCAGCGAGGCAGTTTGCTGCTGGGACTTCCGTCACCGTTGGCACGCAAGAGTGCCAACTCCGCTTCCGATGCTGCTTCCCGAAGGGCTGTCGGTTGTTCTGTAGCCCGGTAGGTCTCTCGGTACCCGGTAATTATCTGGTAAGACATCGGCCCGACCCCTGTACGCGCTTGCTATTGCGCCACAGGGTACACTCTACGCCACGCAACCGTGGACGACAAGTGTAGCTGATGTTCCGCACCGATGTTAAGTGCCATCGCACTTGCGCCGCCGAACATGCCGCCGCCAGTCAGCTTGCGGCAGGGCCGGAGAGAGTGTCAAGTCAAGGAACAGCAAGGAAGAAGCTGTACTGTGATTACACGGCCATTCTAGTGGTGCGCCGAGATAATACGTGCTCCCCGTTACACAATTGTCTTGATCCACCGGGAGACCCTCAGAGAGAGGTGTCAAGGAGCGAAACAACTCGCAATGGAAGGCGTTTTTCGTGGATTACGTAAGCCTATAATTTCTTCTTTCGTGCGAATGTCTTAGTTTTTGGATGGCCCGACATTTAGAAAATCTCAAGGAAGTCCCTTCCATCGCGACGATTAATTGCTCAATGGAAACAGCAGAAACATAAGGCCAAAAACACAAATCCCAATGTTCCATCAGTGTACCAACCGCAAGTGACGCCAATTCGGTATTATGTATTAACCTGTTATTGATTAAACTTCCCAGCTCACAAGGCAACTTGCGACTAACAGGAAAACAAATAACCGCGACACGAAGCAGCATAAATCATGCGACGAAATGGAACGATGCGAAAAAAGCAGAAAATCCATTTCGGTGTGTCGAAAACGCTCAACATAAATTGCCGCAAATTGCGTATGACATTTGAAAGCGAAATGGTTGCGGGCGATCCGTTTTTCCACGACTTTTCGGGCCATTTCTTTCTTCCTTTTGGGTTCGGGGCTCACAAGCAGCACCAGCAGCAGCGGACAGGACCCCGGCCGGGGACCGAGTTGGGCTGGAGATGCGCCACGCCAAGATGCCCTTTTTAAATTATACCATTGGGGAGAAAATTGGTGGTTCAGAAGTTTCGGTTATCGTCGTGTGATGTAAGATGTAATTTTGGGGAGGCCGAGTTGCGGATTGTATGACATGTGAGCAGGGCGGCACCGAAGGGAACACGAAGGGACGGTTCCGAGTGCGCAGTTGGACTCGGAGTCGCACTGAATCTGAGTCCTCCCAATCGACTCGATTGGGCCCAATCGGGTGCGCTTAGGGGTTTAGGTTTCCGAGCTGAGAATTATATCGAAATTCGTACCTTTCAACGCGTGTCTTGATCGGTTGCCAATTGGATCGCCCGACCGGAGCTCGAAAACTGCTACAATGTATGCTCGTTTTTGGCCAATTATCTGTCGACAAATTAGTCGAAAATCACTCGCTCCGGTCGGTCCGGTATTTCGCCTTCGCCAGCGACCGATAATTCGCCAGCTTCGATCGGGTGGCGATCCTGGCGTCCTATCCGAATCGTCGTGGGAGATCCGTTGCCGAGAAAGCATCACCAGCACGCGCTGCGGCTTAAGCTTTCGCGAATTAACCCAGCGACCTCTTCGGCAGCGATGGCGGCCGAAAGCCGATTGTTAGAAAGCAGCTGTGGTGGGAGCTGCGGTGCAATCGATGCCCTCTTCTGGTCGTGGTGGGTCCGCTTGTAGCCACCGTCGACGACGGCGACGGTCATCTTGAATTGAATGCAAAATCCCGTTACAGTTAGGCAGCGGCGACGGCGGCAGGATGAAGAAGCTCCTGTGCCGGCCTCAGCGGCGCAACATTCATAGGTCCATTTGCCGCGCGCCGCACGGAAATAATCGCGCCTGCTGCTGCCGACGGCGCGCGCTTGCTCCCGCTCCTCTCCCGCCGCCTCGCCAACGACCAGCGCCAGCGCGTCTTTCGGCCGCGGACTTTCTTTGGCGATGGCAGTGGCAAATGACACTCCAATTTATGCAAATTGCCATCTTGCCATCGATCGCGGTTTTGCGCTTGCGGGAAAACAATCCACTACCGACCGGGGCAGCCGCGCCACCGGTTAACCGGCGGCCACCGCGGGAACCGGGCGATCGCACACCGCCGGTCGGTAGGCGGTAGCGCATTTATTACCGCGACCCGTGCCCGCCGTCTGCCGACGGGGTGGACATACAAAACCAAAAACAAAAAAAACCTTGGCCCCGGCTTCGATCAACTTGTTTGGGTTGATGCCGATGCGGTGGCCACAACACAGCACAACAGCTTATCTTGCCCATTTTCGGTGCCTAAACTGTTCGTTCCTGGGCCACTGTTTTGAGTGACCGTCAAGGAGTTGATTATGGTTGTTTTATTGTAAGCGTAAATTCGTAAACTATGTTCTTAAATTTTCACTTCATTTTTAAGTTGTGTTCATCTTCGACTTTAACTGTTTAATTGACGGTCGTTTTTGTGTGGAGCTCACCTGATTAACTAGAGAACAACGATTCTTAACTCGATTATTCTAGGCAGATCGGTTTTATGTCTTCTTGTTGATCCGGCAATATTTTCTAACACAAGATTTTATTTTAGAAATTCATCGCATCACAAAAACATCGAAAACATAGTAGAAGGTTGTTTATTTTTTTTTGCTGGCAAACGAAGTCTTTCTAACCCGGGGGCCACAGTATGAGAAACTTGGTAAAAATGTATGGCAGCCCAAGAAACTATTAATCTTTTGCTAGAGTTCCGTGAGTTACTTTAAGTTGCTTTTGAGCGCCTTATGTTTACGGGATATTTTCCCGTTTCGGGGGT
Source organism: Anopheles bellator (assembly GCF_943735745.2). Classification (NCBI taxonomy): domain Eukaryota; kingdom Metazoa; phylum Arthropoda; class Insecta; order Diptera; family Culicidae; genus Anopheles; species Anopheles bellator. The sequence goes on from NC_071286.1 coordinate 63,210,946, forward strand.
ATTTTTTTTCAATTTGACAGTTTACGCCAAATTTCGGCAAATTTTTATCGCGTTTCAAAATTATGACTAGTTTTTCCACAGCGGATTGAATTTTGACAAAAATGGCGCTAGAAAGAGAAGGAAAGGAAACTGAAAAATCAAAGCATAAACAAACGAACTGTCATTTCACTCACTGGAGCTCACGGAATTTTTCGCCCAAAAGCTACGAGTGTGGACGCTAGCATATCAAAAAACCAATAGAGAAAACTCATACTGTGGACGAGGCGTCACACAGGCCCAAACAGACCCATCGTCGAAAATGTCGGCAAAATCACAGAAATAAGCAAAATTGATCAACATGTTAGTAGTCGTAGAAACACCCAGAAGATCAATATTAATCCTCAAACAGTTTTAAGTGATTTATATGAAGCTGGATCCAAAAAAGGAAGCTCGATGTTTGGTTGCCATACCACTTAATATTTTTAAAAAACATGATGGATTGAATTTACATCTGCAAAGTCATGGCCAAGCAGAATGAAATTAATCCATGTTTTAAACAGATGGTAAATGGCGAAGAGATATGAGACAAATACGACGATACTTTGCGAAAACTATAGTGATAAAAGCGTGGTGAAGCAGCTCAAACCAAGCCAGGAAGCTCCTTATGAAACATGAAACGAATTATTTACTATGAGTTGCTTCCGTATGGCCAACCAATAATATAAGATCTCTAAGGTCAACAACTGGGTCGTTTGAAGCTACTGATTGACCAGAAACGGCCACAATTGGACAACAGAAGGACAAGCTGTGGGCAATCGGTACAACGCAAGGAAACGCACGCCTGTAGTGGCTCGCCTGAAACTCCGGGTGGTTGGTTGGGAAGTTTTAATGCATCCTTCGCAAAGCATGCAGTCCGGACCTGATACCGATAAGAACCAAGACTTCTATGAGAGAGACATTGTAAAGCTACCTTTAAAATGATCCTATGATTGACCCAGCTAGGACGTGCCGAAATATCTTAAATCAAATTTTGAATTTCAGAATTTCTTTTCCCCAACCTAGTAATTCGTTTTTTTTATAAAGCGATGTTGCTCTCTGGCACGTAAAGTCCATTTCGTCCACTTCTCGTCAAACTTTCACGTTGCATACCAGCATCAGTGTTTACATGCAAGGCAAGCAAGAAGACTACAACGGTGGCACCCCGCACGTCACCCAGTAACTTGCATTGCAATGAATGTAAACAACAACAACAGATCCCACGACGTTACCCTTTCCTTCCGCGATAAGCTCCCCAGAAGGCCGGTCGATCGATCGTTCGATCATTCCCGGGCGACACAAATCATGGACGGCTCGGCTTGGACGCCATTTCCATGGCTCTCACTCGCTCCCGAAGCTACGTGGCCAATTTGTGCACGCCGCTGTGTCCCGTTCCCGATGCGGATAAAATGTCACCGCCGTCCGTCCGTCCGTCCGGCCAGTGCGGTCCTGTACCTGTCGCACAGTAAGGTGCCAAGGTAGCAGCAGCAACAACAACGACAAAAAACCTCCCTCCCGATGCACCCTGAACGGGGCTGAACATGATGTTACGCGCCAAATTAATCACCTTTGGCTGCTGTTGCTGCTGCGTGTCCGCGTCGGGATAATAAAAACAAACGGAAGAAGATCACGTGTAATCGGCTTCGGACCCGGACCGAGGCCACTCACCGCTCCCTTGCCGTCGCCTTCACCGTCGGTATCAATCGAAACCAATAACTTACGGCGGGCAGGATTATAAGTCAACCGGACGCGGACCGGCGCGGACCGAGCACTTGTTGCGCGCACCGGGGCTTGTGTGTGACGGCTTGTCCGGTGTTCCGGCGGCGCGTGAATGATCATGCGGCCGCAGCATACGACGTAGCTTCCCGTGGCATAAACGGTTGAGTGATTAAAATTAAGTGAACGCAATTCATTATGAGATCCAATGCGGCCTCGACCTCGGTCCGGGCTAGGACCGGGTGATCCTCCCAAAATTTTCAGCGTCGAACGAAAATCGGTCACCCTAAGCCCCCCTCCGATAGAGTGAGAGAGAGAGAGCTGGGACCCACAGATATTATCGCGAGGCTTCATTTCCGTACGAAAATGAAGATTTCCTTCTTGAGAGACGCACGGCACACACAATCCGGTGGACACCACCGGGGAACGCCACGGTCCCATAAATAATGCATCTTATCGGAAACAGTAATTAAACTCTGAATCCGCCCCGCAGCACCGGTGTGCCCCCGGTCCGGGAATCGGATTATTTTTTTTCCCACCGTGAATTTGTTGATGTTCGACAGCGCGCGGCGCTCGCGGTCGGTCGAGCGCGACGCGCGATGCTTCCTCCTTGAACACGGCGGCCGCGACGAAGGGATGCGCGTAGGTCGTAAAGGAAACACAATTAATTAGCATTAACCACTTACGTGGCGCGGTACCGCGCTCTTGGCTCGGTCAGCAGCAGGAGCCGGGTCCCAAGTGCGCCGCCCTGTTTGTTCTAGTGGACAAGAAATTAATTCTGGCCGCCTAACCCCTGGGAACCCGGGGTGCGGCCGGGCACTGGACTACCGCCGCCAGAGAAGGGCCCTCGAGGGTTCGGCACGAGAAATTGACCGTGGCAATGACGATGAATAATTTTCCAATTTATTTGCAGCATTGCAGCTCCTCGGGTTGGGTCCATTGGTCGATAGGTTTACATGTCTATCGGCGAGGACTCCTTGCAACCTTGCATTCTCTCTCTCTCTCTCTCTGCTACTAACCTGATTAGTCCGCCCCCGTCTGGAAGTGTTTGCTGATCGGCGCCATCGACGGAAACTTGGCTTCCGGCAGTGCAGCGGCACGAAACCGACTTCCGAGCGATCGGTTTTCGTCCGGGGAACCGTCTCTCCCCATAAATAAAACGAGGCGGCAGGTTTCGCGCAGAGAGCTGGGTCACCGGGATTCTCCGGAGCAACACCCGGACACCTCGGAATGCGCAATGTTTGCGCACTTTTTTAATTTAATTACCATCTAACAACAGTCGCGATGTGCCAACCCCAGCCAGCATCGCAACAGATTGTCCGATGGCCTGTTCCCGTTCCAGGGGGGAGGGCAACTCCCACAGACACACACAGAGTTCCGTTCAGAGTCGGAGGAGGAAGCATCTCAATGGCTAGTGGTGCTTGGCCAGCAAAGCAATAACATTGTAGCCAGAAGGGCTGCCCCTTTTTGGTGGCCACAACAACCGGTGGCCGCGCTATCGCCCTCAATTACCTTCGTCGAGCGGCGATGAAGCGATGAAAGTGTCCGTGTCCGTTTGTCTGGTGGCGCTCCCGCTTGCGTCATGGCCACTCCACTCGGCTTTGGTGAACCCTTTGGAAGTACGTAAAGTTTGACGGACCAGCCGGCGCAAAGTAGCTGCTGCCCCGCTGCCCTGTGCCTGTAATTTATGTACCCGTTTACGATGCTGCTCACGCCCTGGGTCAAGTAATCACTCCCGGGTCCGGTGGGAGACGAATTAACACCGACGAGCCGGAGCGAACAAACAAAACATCCCCATTGAAGAGGCGCACAGTGTCTTAACTGTTGTTTAACGTGGGGTTCGTCGCCTAAATTTAGATTCCCAAGTCTTTTGTTTTCCGAACGCGATGGAACCTTAAGTAAACAGAATGCCGCCGACGTCCGATGCTACTGCGCTTCCTGAGTGATCTTTTGGGCGATCCGACCATAAATTCTGGCCCCCTACTCATGCTCGGTGCTTTAACCGACCCGCTTTTATGTGCAGCCTGCATTAGCTCATACACTTCACGGACGGCTCGAAAATGAAAAGAAACTATTCAAGGTACGCATAGTGCGTTCGGGCATTGCATTGTGTGTGCAGCCAGCCAACCAACGACCAATCATCCGGCACGGCTCTCCACAGGAACTGGGCCACTGCAGAATTTTATTTCAACCGCTGAAACCACTCGAAAGTCTCTTCACCGAGCGCTCGGTGGTTACGCTCGAATTACCTGATAAAAGCCAGCCACCACCATCATCCTTCGCCCGGCTGTCGATCGCGTTGCGCAGGGATGGCCCCGAAAAAATCCCTTTTCATAAAACCCTCCGGCATCTGGGTCGTTGAAAATCATAAAAAAGAAACGCACTAACCTTCACCGTGCTGTCGTGACCCTTTCGGGGGGGAAACTCCTTGGTTCGCTCTCTACCCTTCTCAAGTATACATTCTTTGCGACCACGCGAATTTGTAGGTCATCGGAGAGATATTTTATGCCGATGCCGATACTACTGCGCCGCCCAAAATTGGCCTGAAAGACAGCCGCAACTGTCGTCGTCGTCGGCCACGTGCGTCGCGTTAACGGCGATGGGGCTCTTGGGGATTTCGCCATCGCCTCGGCCTTTAGTCCGTCACTCTCGTCAAGCCAAATTCCGTCCGTGTCCCGCCCGTCCGTGGATGAACCATCCGAAAACGTGTAACAACCTCAAGGACCTTGACTCTTACGGACCCCGTCCTCAAGCTCCGCGCAGTTCTCGTTCTTCAGCAAGTGCTTTCGACCGCTGCTAGTGTGACACTTGTGGGATGTTGTTCTTTCCGTTTCGCGCGCGCGCGTAAACCGCCGTTACTTTTTGCCTTGTGGGTCTCAGTGGACAAATATTTTGTTTATGTTAAAGCCCGCCGAGAGGACCGTTTTTTTGTGGCCATCGAAAACGCCATGGTGCTAAAACACAATATCATCCATAAATATTGCGGCCCATCACACTTTCCGAAGCATCTTTCTGCAAAAAGTACGGCCACGAATGGAGGTGGTGGCCGCGGCCACAACGGTGTAACGCGTTTCGGGCGTATTACTTATAACGCCAATAAATGACATTCCATAACCAAATAAAGCGTTTTTCGCGATAACCGTCGCTGTATGTGCTTTGCCCGGAGTGCCGTAAATCCATCTCGCCGTGTCCGTGCCCGGTCCATTCTCGGCGCACGCTGGCCCTCACCCGGTCCTTGTTTTTATGAGATTTCCATTTCTCCTTCAATTATTTATATTTATTGTCCGCCATTCGCAAATATGTTCATCATTTTCGACAGGCACCGCACCGCCGAAAGCTGCTTTGGGGTCTTTATCTTTCATCCTATACACGCATTCCGCAGCTCGCTTTGCGTGTGTGCTTCAATGGGTCCTCGGTGCGCTTTTTGTCAATTTTAAACCCCTCAAGCGCACCGTCGATCGTTAATATATTGCTGCGTTTGTAGCCTTTTTTTACGAGTTTACATAATTAATTTACCCTTTCTGGATTCACTTGTATTCATCACCTTGTTTCTCTCTCGCCCTTCTCTCTTCAGCGATGGCAGCGAAGGTGGTTCGTGCTGTACGACGACGGAGAGCTGACGTATTCGGTAGACGAACACGTAAGTATGACCATATTGACGCTTTATCGGATCGAACGCGGTGTCCTGTGCCTTTAACCAGCAAATAACTGGCCGCGACCTCTGTAGACACTTTTCACAAAAAAATATGAAGTATGCTGATAAATCATAAACCAAGAACGACTCGGCATCCACGGATCGCAAAGGAACGCGAATCAATTGAGCTTACTCGTGCCCGCAGCGCGATCCTTTGGAGAGGTCCCCCATTCCGGATCACTTACGGTGCAGCAGCAGAACAAAAAGAGTTCCGTCGCGCAAATGATGCTAAATACCTTCGCAATGACGGAAACAGCATACCTTTAAGAGCATTAAGCCACCCCTGCCACCGCCAACCCACTGGCCACAATGAGGGGGTAGTTAAAAGGAGGCAACAAAAACAAAGCCTCCACGGGCCGTGCCACGGTCAATTAGCACTACCCGAAACGGCCGGTGATTCAAGTCCGTGATGCGATCAAATCCTTCTTCCCGTTTCCCCGAAGCGCACACACCTTGCACACTTGCGCGCGAGCTTTTAGCCCACGGAATGGGGCAGGAACGAACCCCTCCGAAAAGGGTACGACCGGGACATTTCAGACATTAATAATAATAAGCTTGAAGAATTATTTCCCTTTTTCGAGGCGCTGCGCGTAAGATTACACGATTGGATTTTGTGGTGCTGGTGGTGGCCACACGGATCTGACGGCGGGCGATTCACCTGACTGTGAAAACAACAACACAAAAAGTGCCCGAACCAAAATCGGCAATTCAAAAGTGCGGTGCGACACGGGCACGCCGGAGCTTCTTTTATCGCGTGAAGAAGGTGTTTGAAAAATTATACAAAATATGTTCACCCGGGGTCCCCAGGGAATCCCAGGGGAAGGCCAACATAAAGATCGTAATTGAATGGCTTGTCTTATGTTTGGGATGTTCATTACCCGGCCAACTTTTTATTGCGCTCGGATTCGATTTGTGTGTAGCGCTTTGCGGATCAATTGGTCCGGCCAATCGGTTCCGCGGTCCCGCGATCCGGTACAAGAAAAAACAATGGCATATAATGCCCATAAAAGGAGGTCCTTTTGCGAAGGGGAGAAAAAAAACAAAAACGACTACGATGAACACGCGGACCTCAACGCGGATGGTTGATTACCTTCGCGATGAAACAACACGAGGTTTGGTTTGTGTTTTTTTCGCATTCGAGATTTCGTTAAAATCGGTGCGCAAAACCAGCAGGACGCTTCGAATCCGCCGACTTCCTGCGACGACCGTCGGCGGGCTGTCTTGTGGCCGTCAGCCGCAGACGAACATATTTTAATCGATCGGACCAAGATTAGAATCCGGAGATCGGCTTACAAAATATTTTGGCAGAATCGCCAAGTATCTCGCGTCCGCCGCGCGATGCTCTTGATTTGATACGCGTCGCAGCTCTGAAGGTCTGAGAGGTCAGACCAGGAATTCCACGCCCAGGGCCCCGAGAAATCCAATCATCGGGGAACATCGTAAAACCAACGAAATGCAATTAATTTGACGAATTTAGCACAGCCAGCCAGCCAGCGGCAGGGCCGATTGGTGGCAGATGATCTCGCGAATGACATAATCCTTTCCCGAGGCAGTCCAATCCTTCGCATTGAACCATGAAATAGTTGGAACCCAGAAACAGGCCCACTAATACGGAAAAAAGCCATCGTGTGGATAAAATAAACACCATCACACGGACGGCACAGGATGGGTTCGGAGAGGATGCTTCTTAATAAAAGCTCACCGCGGGTGGGCAACATTCGATGCCGATTCGAAGCAGACGCCAAATGCGACGGCAAAGAAAAAGGAGTTATAAAACTTCCAAAAGTCTGGTGGAGCTGGAGATAAATAAGTTTCTCAAAAAAACGGGGCGACTTGCCCCACGTGGTCTCCTCCCCGTCGCTGCATCGGCGTCTGTCCCGCCCGGCCCGGCGGTGAATGCAATTTACAATGGTCCGTGTCCCGAGGTTTTCTGTGGAACCTAATTTTATGATTTTATGGCCGCAATTTGGTTGCATAAAGTTATGCACCTTCTCGGCACTCGATCGAGCGTTTTTGCCCACTTTCGAAAAGGTGTCGCGTCGGCGCCGTTAGACCGCCAAACCGTCGCTTTGCCGCGGTGGGCAGACCGAGGCTCAAGTCCTCGAGTGAACACCACTCCATTTTGTGCATTTGCTCCTTGGCCAAACTTTGGACAGACTTAGTCTGCGATGTCCTGATCATTGTCCCAAAATCTAACACAAGATCATCGCCATCATTATTTTGATTGAAAATGTCGAAATGTCGTCTTCACGACTTATTGGCCCACATCGCGTTGAGGACTAGGAAGGAGGACCCTCGCTGCAGTGCTTTGCATTTGCATTTTGGCGGTTTTTCGGACCCCGCGCTTTTGAAGGCTGCCGAAAGGTTAATTTGGCCACCAGGCGTGTATCCGATTTCGAATTTTAATTATTAGCGTATCACCGTGCATCTTTGGGGCCCCCCTTTCTCATCGGCCGGCTTTCTGTTTCTTTCTCCCGATACACAGCCCGAAACGATACCGCAGGCCATAATCGACATGACGAAGGTGCTGGAGGTGACCACGGCCGACAACATCACCAGCCATCCGCACTCGATCGCCATCACCGCCCCGGAGCGGGTCACCTTCGTCAAGGGGACCTGCCCGGACGAGACCAAGTGGTGGTTCAATGTGCTGGTCGCCTTTCCCAAATCCAAGGTACGTAGCTTCCCGCCTTCCCGATTGTCCTGTCACCGACTGGCCGCGCGCGTCATCAATCACCCGATCGCGCCCGTCGTCGGAGAGTGATGCTGCTAATTGCAAATGATCGATATCCTTGTTTCTTTCTTTCTTTTCCCTCGGTATGCATTTTGCGGTCTGGACCCCGAAATCCGAAATCACTTCCGACTTCGCACATACAGGGCCGCCACAAACGAAATGCGACCTTTCCCGGTGGACAGGCCACGACGATCCTGCAGGCGCAGAGTAAGTATATGACCTGTTGACCGCCCGTCAGCGAGACCTGTCTTACCTGATAGAGAATGAGAGAGAGGGAGGCCCCCTCGGTGGGTGTACGTTGGCGGACCTGGGAGCCGCCGGTGCTTGCGTTGCATCAATCATTCTTATGTTTCACCCTCCTCCGGGGGCTGGCGACGATTGGCGACGAGTCCCGTTACGCGAAGGAAGTGAAGTGCAGGACGCCCGCCAAAGACGCCGCTGATGGGGCGCGAACTTACAATGTGTCTCGAAGTCTCGAGGCGGCCACCCTTGAACTCACGGGAGGAACTCCCATCTCTTTCGGACCGTTTGGCGCAATCCCCGAAAGGTCCTTTCTCGATCTCTCTCCGTCTCTCTCTTTCTTTCTGTCGAGAATCTCAACGTTCGCATTCTTGGGTCGGAAAGACAGAAAAAGCCGGAATGGATTCGTCTTCGGGGGTTCTTTGTCGAAATGAAAGTTCTCATCCAACCGACCGCGGAGCTAGAGGGGTACTCCGAGTGTTGACGGGTGGCTGATGATGACGACGACGATGATGATGATGATGTTACGGGCGGGTGAAAAGGCTCCCGGCGGGAGGTCGCCGCGTAACGTTGCTGCTTTCTTTTCGGTCCGCGTGCACCGCAGCGCACCGAATGTGGTCTTCCGGGAGTCTCGGGACTTGTGCAGTCCACGGGTGTGTTGCATTCAAACCGGCGCGTCCCCGTACTTCCCGGCCGCGCCCGTCCGCCTGATCTCCGTGGCACGATCCCCGATCGATCGATTTATCTTCCGAACGCCGCCACAGCCACACTCAGAACGACGCGGCCCGATGAACCGTCCACCGTCGAGAGAAAAAATGACTCAAACCCCGTTATGTAATCAATAATAATAAAAGGATTTGACATGTAGAACATTCGCGGGCTGGGCGGAAAGCCCCCAGAACCGAAGCCCCACGCGGGGAGCCTGGATTCTATTTCACCGCGCGTGTGAGTTCGATGCTAGCAGACGGCGCGAACCCATCGCGTCGACGGACAGTGCCTCCTCCCGCTAGAATCTCGCGTAATGATGTTATTATTGTTGTGTGTTGCATTACGGATTTATGTTGCGCAGTCCCGGCCAGTTCCGCGCGCCCAACCCCGGCGACAAATGGAAGATGCCAACGACGACGACGATGAGCGAAATAAAAACAAGTTTCACTATCAACCACCAACCTCAATACTGTGCGGGGCCGACGAGACGGTCCCAGGGCGATGGGGGGCACATTGCATAATCGCGAGCACCAATTTAGAAGCGGCGAAGCATAACCCACCCGGCCGGCTGGCTGGCTGGCCGGTTCCCAGAAGGGGGTTTCGAAAGAAGCATTTTCCGTGCGGCACAGCTGATGTCATTACACGTGCACTGCACCGCACAGAACCGGTGTGCCCTGCCCGGCCTCTCTCTCTCTTTCTCTCTCTACCTTGTTTTTAATGGTGGAAAGCACCTTATGGCCTTTCGAGCCAGAAATGCAGCCCCGCTGCGACGGTGCATCCGACAGTGGGCCGCGTTGGGTGAAATGATGAGAAATGAAACCGGCGGAGGTTCGATTATGAGAAATTGCCGGAAAAATTGCTGCCCATTACGGTGGTGGGGCTCCCGAGGGGGGAGGACGTCCCGTGTGCGGCCGGAGGCTCAGAACCTTTCCCGTTCGAGGGGGCGATCGGTCGGTGGCAGAAGATTTGTCATTCGGCTGATTGCTGGCCACAATCGACGATGGCCGAGCTGATGCTATGGGTTCCCGGCCGGTGCCGTGCCCCGTTTTTTTGCTTGCGTGATGTAATTTTTCCCCCTTCGGTGAAGCTCTGCAATCTTATTACGTGGCATTACGCGGCAAGAAGCTTTAAGTGGGCAAAATTGTGTAAAATTTCGTTGATCAAGAATTGTTGTGGAATTTATTGGTAGGGAAATAAGCAAGACATAAGCCAAATTTATTGAAATTATTGAACACGAATTTATTGAATTTGAACAATTATCAGAATAAGAATGAAAAATTCGCACCAAACAGTCACTCGTTACAGGTGCATTGGCTTCTTTTGAACGACGTGTGGGTTTTCCGAGTCTCAAAAAAATGAGCATTTTGATTATAACCTAACCACGGCGACGGAAATGAGCAGAAATGAAATGAGCATTTTTAAATTTTGTACAGTTTGAGTTGAAGACTCAGGACTTTTAAAATAAAGTGTTAATATTTCCGAATTTTCTGCAAGATTATAATGTCCCATTTCGTAAATGTCATAGTTTTTACTAAATGCTTACAATTTCCATACTGAAATTTGACGTTTTCAAAGTCAAGCAATCGGTATTGTAAAATACTAACACTACATGGATCGCACTATAAATACTTCGACAACATATTTTTTACTGTTCCCAAAGGAATAAACAAAGTATGGTTGCGATTGGACTAAAAGGAACAAAACTAAGCTTTGAAATAAAAAATTACCGAAGACTTCGAATTGCCTCGAAATGGTTAAACTTTTTTGACACATTGTGAACAGAGTCGCTTCAGATTGTGTTTTGGCAAACGGAGTAAAACTTGTAACAAAAGTAACAGCTGTTTCGAGAATAAGATCATTTTTCAAATATATCAGTTTTCGGGATCAATCAAATATATCAGTTTTTTTACAAGATGTACAAAAAAAAATGAAAACAACAATAGTAAAACTACCGGATGATCTCCATAACGATTCAGTTTCTGATTGTTTCCGTGTAAAAAAAAATTCTTCTGTAAATATACAGGAAAACAAGGCAAACCATGAAGTAAAGATTTCTAGAAAGAATTACATCTCTCCTTAACTAAAGATTTTCGTTCGTCAATCATTTAATTTCTATTGGTCTCTCAATCCCAAAATTCATGTTGAAAATCACTCAAATTTTAGTTCTCAGTTATATCTTCTTTCTACCCGTTTCGTTGGCCTCCACTATTTCCATTTTGCAAAATCAGAGTTTATTGTAATTGTTTGCTTTGGTGATCCGTCAGAGTGTAATGACGTTGTGCCATTAGACTCTTGTAAACCCCATCTTGAAGGGGTTTCGCATTTGAATAAGTTAAAAAATTGAGCATCGCTCAGCTGTCATTACGTATTGTGTGTTCAGATCTCCGCCAAATTGAACAAACACAGTGCAGTGCGGCCACGGGCAAAAAGGGAATATTTATAAAATCCGAGCGTTTTCGCACTTCACCAACCACAAATGCAAACAATTCCGAACGAACGAACCGGCGGCACTCGTGGGCGGTAAGAATCAATGCGATTCGCAAGGATGCGAGTGTAATCGAGTGCAGAATAAAGCCCCCGAAGAGGAACCGCCGGCTTGATCGTGTCCCCGTCAACCGCGATCGCGAACCGGAGAAGAACCAATAAACAATTATAAGAGAGCATCGTCTGGCAATTGCAGGGAGGTTTAGAACCGGCGGGTTCGGAGCTAGCGCCAAAGCGCGCCCGCGCTCGCGCATCAAACGTTGGGTGCGTTTCCGGCCCGCCCCCCACAACCCCCGGCCGCGCTGCACTCGGAAGCCAAATACGCCGCCCGACAACATCATCATCCTTCAATCCCGTCCCGGAATCCCATCAACAACCATCGTGTTCTGCATTCAGCATAATCGATGGCGGCGGCGGCGGCGACCCCCATCGATTGCGCACGCTCATTGGCGATGCAAATTTATTCATAATTCTTTCCAATTGCTTATGCATCCAATTTCCCTGCCACCACCATCCTGCCCTGCCCGGCCCGGTCCGTCCCGGCACCAATCAGCCAGTAATTTCCGTGCGCAACCAGGGGAAAGAATAGTTCCGCGGATGGCGCGCGTGGCCGCGGTTGTTGTGGGAGCCTCCGAGGGTGGTAAAAGTACCGCTAGAAAATAAACAGCTTCAGCGAGTGCAAGGGACAGAGAGAGAGAGAGAGAGGTGGTTGCAGTCGGGACGAGAGCCGTCTAACGCCGCACCCTGGTGCATAGATGCGTAGAAACCCTTCGTGTGTAGGAGGCCGCGGAAGATTGCGTAGCAGCAGAACGGGCAACCCGAGCCATAAAAACGACATCCATCCAATCACACCCCGCTCTGCCTGCGCCCCAGCTGGCGTGGTCGTCGTGATGTGAGCATCGAAGCGCCGCCACCGAATCGACATAATTCGTTCGACGCAATCGGCGGAGATCCGAGACACCCACCAGGCGGGGATGCAAATAATCGTAGCACCACGACTTGAGACCTGCCATCGATATTATTCTTCGAGACGAGGGCTGGCCAAGAGAACCCAGAACCACCTTCAGAACCACCTACAGGGGCCGACCGATTTTCTCACCACCGTTCCGTTAGCTTGGCGAGCCCGGAAAGGCCGACCGTCACTGTGTGCGCAGGGAGTGAGTGACGTCGAGGGAAGAGCGCTCCAGATGAAGAAGATGGGACTGACTTTGAATTCTCGCGATCAAGGGCCCCCCAAGGGTCGCTAATTTTTGTCTGCAATAACACAAACACCGACACACAAGCCGTCTCTCGGCGGTGCACGACTTTCCGCGGGGCCCTCGGAGCCGAGAGCTGCGGAGTGTGTTTATTTATTCATTTATTTATTCACTCGCATCAACCGCAGCAAACGGCTCAACGGGGACCGACCGTTTGCCCCCGGGGCCGGGTGGGTTGTGGCTGCGAGATTGACGTGATGGGTCGTCGATCAGCAAAAATATGGGATGAACTGTCGCCGGCCCAGCGAAGAAGTTGCAACCAAGGCAAACAGGGCTCCGCCGGCGTAGGCTCAAGAATCTCAAGAGGATACGAGGGTGACTTGAAAACTGGTCGACCTAACGGAGATGCAAGACGCATTTTCTGAATTTTCTGAGGTCACCTTGTAACTCTAGACACTTTTCTAAGCGATTCTACCATCTCTGTATCCAAATCCAAATAGTTAACGTAAAAGGAGTATTTTTTCTCTTTTGAACTATTTTGGTTTTTTTGATTTATTATTGGTTATTAATTATTTGATTATTTTGAATAATTATTCACAAAGGTGGTTGCCTCTACATTAGAAAACCTATCTGGCCTCCGAGCAAAAGAAGTCGCTTGTGGCTAGATTTAGCGGATAGGAGAATCAAGCACTTTAAACCGTAATTCCCGGATTTTCGCATGATAGTCGCTGAGGAACGCGATCGCAAAGTGAACAAACGAGTTGTCCATCACGCGGACAGCTTTTTTATGGCAAAATTTTAAATTAAGGGGGGAGAAATTCTCGTTGTTACATGTTGATAATCTCTGCTATTTATTTCACTTCAATTCGGCGCGGGTTCACCGGTGGTTCGAGAAAACATCGCTAAAGTTTACCATTTGAGGTAGTTTGGCGATGTTTTCTCCGGTAGTTGCAGTATTTGGATGTTCCGAACGTTCATCGATTCCCAAGCTCTAACGGCCGCTTTTCAATTCAGCTGCCAGAAATTAAAAAAAAAACAATATTTAATAACACCTCGATACTCGATTTTGTCCGGCAGAAGATTGATAACAAAATTCACTAGCTTTCATTCACTCGGGCTGCCATCTTCATGCTGAGGTCGGCAACATATCAATTCACCCTCGTACTTTTTGTCCGAAACGATAAACGCGCGAACCTCACCGAACCGTGGTCTGCTGAGTTGATTAAATTTTAGCATCATCTCGAGTAAACATCGGCCCAACCGAGCCCCTTCGTGGGTCCGGAAGCATAAAACCTGGTTTCTGGTTTCTCAGCGAACCACAATGAATCTGTAGAATGGTTTTTGGTGCCGCAGCGACGACCGATTAGATGATGACGGCGGCTCGGAACGCTACCGTATCAACCCCGACGGCGATTGATCCCCTGCGCTGCCAAAGGTCGCTCCCAATCGTGCCGATCGTGATGAGCGTGAAGCATCTTCGAAGCTTCGACTGCTGGCAAATATTACGCAAACCTTAGACTGCCCGCGGTTTTGTGTGCGCCAACCTTGAGCTCGGAGCCCGGTTGAAGCGATCGCGTGATCATGGCGATGGGGCAACGGTTCGTGTTTCGCGTGAAGGTCGCGCACGAAGGCGCGCATCTCCCGTTCCCAGGCACGGCAGTGCGTGACCTTTGCGTGCGCGAATTCGCTAGCCCCGGATCAGTGACAGTCGAGCGTTGATCGATCCGCTCGATCGATCGATGGAGTGTCGTCAGCGTGTGACACTCTGCGTGGCCGGGTTCTTGACACGATCCGATTCGGAAGTTCTCTCTCTCTCTCTCCCTCGGTGCCTTGGCGCTAATCGGTGGCTCCCCTAATTGATCCTTAAAATCGTGCCACGGGCGCCGTGCCACGCCGTGGCCGGTACGTAAAACAAAGACGTGAGACCGACGTGAGACCACCATCGCCGCAGCCTTATGACACGTCACGTCGGCCACTTATGTGGCGCGCCAGGACACCGACACATACGATCGCGCGGCCGATCGAGCTCAATTAGAGGCCAATCGAAGCGAGATGGCCAATTGGGTGCAATTTGTTAAATGTCAGCCCGGGCCGACGCGCGATGCCTACACGCGAAATGTCAATTCTCGGAAGTGGCCGCGATCGGTGTCAGTGGGCCGCCAGCCCACCCGCCCGATGCTGAGCCTTTCCTGGCGAAGTTCTGGCGGTGGTGTGTTCTGCTCAGAATTCTGCGCACGTCGCCGTCGCCTGGCCCAACATTCCTGCGCACGGCCCCATGGTTGACCCATTTTCACCCCACAGCGCATATCTTCGATCGGCTGTGGCGGGGTTTCGGTGTTCGTTCTGATTAAGAACCGAGCACGTTCCGAGCCCCGGATTACCCCAGTGTCCCCAGGGTGGGGTTAATTTAATTCCGCTCCCCTTTTTTTGCGCATGCCCCATCGACGTGTAATCGATCCGCTTTTCGAATCGAATTAGTGTTTTATGGTTAAGCGGTCGCGAATCGCGTTTCATGTTGCTTTTAATCCGTCCGGATTCGAGCGGATCCGGTGTGCGCACGGCATTCCGCGATTGGCGACGATGGCGGACGATAAATCAGGAAGGAATTTATTCGAGACCGAAATCGGTGCGTCGATTGTGTCGCCCACCACCCTGGCCCAGGCCTGCTGGCTACTAATGGCCTAATTATTTATCAATTCGCACGAGCCGCCTATCGGGTGGCTCAATGGCGATCCACGACCGATCCATGATCTCTATAATCATGATGATGAGGTGCGATCGCTCGCCGCGTGGTAGGAGAAAGGCTCGTCGCGGGGCCGGCCATAAAAGAGGCCGGCGAAACGCCTAATTACTGGCTCCGAAAAGCCGACTCTCCGGATCCGGTGCTTTGGTTTATGGCCTTTTCGGCGAAACCTTGCCGGTGCTGCCAGTGATGATGGTGGTGCGACCTCTTCCGGAGTCGACAGGAGTCATAAACGGTTTCAGGCATCAGCGCAGGTTTGTCGCGCAGATCGCGAAGCGACTTGCGTGAGACTAGGAGCCGGACCCGGTAGCCTGGTTTCGAAGTTCTTCTCATAAACTTTATTTCCAATGGAGGGTCCGTTGTTGATTTTTTATTATTGTTTCTTGCGAACAATCGTGGCGCGGATCGCGTAGGTGCCCCGATACGACTCGGTGTCGGCTCTCGCTCGCCACATGTCATCGGCGCTATGATTTATGTAGTTTGATGGATTTGCTATTTTTTCCACCTCACTAACCCCCTAACAGGAGACATGGGGCCACAGCGCCACAGCAAACGGTGCGATCTCAATTTAACGCTCAATCGAACGAGATTCAATTAATCAATGAAAGTAATTGTGATATATCAATTGACAATTAAACAATTTAAAGTGGCGCCCGCCAGACGTCGTCCGGGCGACAGACACGGCCCCAGATTCGCGGAGCGAGAGTGCAAAAAAAACCGTTTCCACGGAAGTCACGAACCCTTCTCCCGTGGTCGTCGCTACAGGGGAAAAAAACGGGAACGCGATCGCGATCTACGCCATCCGCAGTGCCGCTGACTGACTGGCTGGCTGAGCCGTGGCGCTGGCCCGTGGTTTTCTTCATAATTTTCCCACTTTTCCGTCCGCGTGCGATCGCGATCGCTCCGCGAAAGGGAAAAGCAGCGCGCGTGGTCGGAATGAAAATGAAAATGGGCTCGGCCGTTGGCCCCTCAGCCGCCCGAACGAAAGTAACGACGCTAAAGCAGTACGCGGTTGCTGTTGAGCAGTGAACAATGTTCCCAATTTTCGGTGGGCCGTAATTTTGGCCGATGCTCCGTGCGAAAAGCAGCCACCGACGGGGGACACTCATAACTATCGTTAACAGGCATTTAATTTTTTTTTCCTACGCCCCATAAACTTCACTTGTTGAGTTGGGTGGATGATTTTCGTCCAGCTTTCCACCCGAGCTCGTTATTGTTGCAGCGGACATTAATATAAACTTGTTGGTCGGAGCCAACGGCAATGAGCGTAATTCGATGCACTTCGGTAAAGCCACGCGGCCTACAGCCACAAAACAAAACGTTTACAAATAAGAAGTAATTACCGCAGTTTTCGGCTCACGTGCGTACCACGGCTACGATCTCCGATCGGGCGATTTATGGGCAACCTTCACGGGCACGTTAAGTCAAAAATCACACCACGCACCACGCCATTAATCAAATTTAAACGCCAAAATTATCCTCCCAATCCTGACGTCATCGCAGCCGAGATCTCGTGTGCAACGCGATCATATGCAACGAGGCCCTGGCCGAGGCGCTAACCCTTGCGCCGAGATAAATTGCCTAATCGCTTCTCTATAATCGCCCGGTTGGGGTTCAGTTCGCGCGAAAACCAGCATGCGCGAAGCATAAAACTGAAAACATGGCCCGTCGACTCAACCTTGAAGCGGCCGGCCTATGGCTGGCTTCACGCGTTAGAACGGCGACTTCCTGGGAACGGACGGATCGCAGCAGCCGTCTCGGTGGCCTTAATTATGCCAAAGATTGGAATCTCCGGCCTCCAACTCAAACGGCCACGAGACAGTTATCTGCTGGCTGTGCATGGTTTGTGATCCGGACGCAGGTGTGTAATGTTTCTAATATGCTTAATTTGTCCTTTATTTTTCGAAGGTTTCGTATTACATTCTGAAGATGAAATCCTGTTTTTTTTTCATGGATCCAGGTCGCGCTTAAGGACCCCCTGCTGATGGGACTGTCTTGTCGCTGGCAGACGATTTGGACATTTTGAATCATTGCCATTAAATGGGTTTTCAGTAACGGAAGCGCTTGGTTTTGTGGCTCGCACGCACTCCTGGCACCGCGCACCAGGGGACACCGCGGTGCGAATCAATAATGAAAGCATTTAGCATGATTTAATGGTCGGGCGGGCACACACGCCCCATAAATCACCGGCCGGGACGGTGAGGGTCGTAAATCATGGGATACTTTACATCGGGAAGCCTAAAAATCTGTGTCACCCCCCCTGACACACACGCGCGTGCTTGATGCTTAATTCGCTGAACCTTTCGTGCCGCAGAAGCCCGGGATGCAGTTGCTGGGCCGCGCTCTGTCGTCTGCTTCGCGTTCGGTTTGCGCTGCTGAAATGTCGCCGTGCGCATTCGGCTGAGCGCAGGAATCGTAGGAACCCCCCAAAAAGGGCGACCCAGCGAAGCGAGGGAGAAGGGATCAAATTTTATGCATTCTTCGGAGACCTGCGCTCCTCGCAGCTTGGCCCCGCAAAGAGCACATTAGGTAATTCGAACATGGTTGCTGCTGCCGCTTGAGCTGCTGCTTTGGTTGTTGGGGACAATTTATGAGCTGCACCCGTCAAATGCACGGCACACGCGGGAGGTCAGAGATTAGTGCAATATTTGTGCATTCGCTGTCGTCGATGGGGGTTGGCTGGCAGCGCGAAGTCCCGGAGCGATTGCGGCACTACTCGGCTGCTGGCGTGTTAAAAGGCGTGACTTGCGCGAAAGTCACGTCGAGAGCCGAGTGGCCTAGAGAAAATACGCCGGCAAGTAGTCCGTCCGACCGATCGGCCTTCCACGAATGGGGTTTCCTTTTTTATTGTTATTAAAAAAGGGACTGACTGGTGATCACTTGTAGCCCTTTTCTCAAATCTTTCCACTAAATTAGTTCAAGAAACGAATGGTATCCTTGCCTAAAAAATGATGGTTCTTCCTTTCACTGTAAAGTTGTCATACTAATGGGGCTAAAAAACATCGGGAATTCGTTCATAAGTCGAAACATTTGTTCTTTAAAATCGATGTCATTACTTTTTAAATAATCCCTGCTCTACATGTCTACATTTGTTACAATTTTTGAAACGATCCGAAAAAGTTGGCTTTCACGATTCGCCGAAAACAGATACCAATTGCTCGTCTGCTTGATGCTTAGTTACTCAACAAAACATTAATTAAAAAAAACACAGCCCCGAGTTTGCAATAAAAACCTTATCAAGAAAGAATCCTTTTGAGCTGATCCCGCGAATCATTTTTGGCGGTAGTTGCATTGAACATTGTTGCCGATCGGAATGCTGCCACGCTAACGAATTGGCTGCACCAGTCCACTTTTTCTGCTCGCCCTTTTACATCATTTGGCTTGGGCTGCCGGAAAAGTATTTAAACTATTCGCATATTTTTTGCTCGAACCACGCATCCCTTTTTCGTAACACGCGCACCGGGCCCACTTCACCTCTCTGATCACACCCGAAAGTGAGCACGGCGTATGAATAATGCAACTGCAGCGCACGGGGACGACCATCTGTCAGCTGGGGCTGATTGCAAATGCAAACCGCCGCAGTCGCGTACCCTCGCCGAACCACTGACCAAATACCTGATCGCTCATCATCAGCATCAGCAGCGGTCTGATATCTCAATATTTCTGCCGCCTCATCTTCCGACTCCGCGCCGAGCGCAGCGAATTTCTACCATTCACTGCATAATGCAGCATGCAGACGACATAAATCATCGCGCCAATCGCGGGCCCGGGTCTTGGGAGGAGTCGGCCTTTAAAACTTTGCGAATCGATAAAAACCCGTTTAGAACATCGTTAGGGAACATCCTGCGAGTCTCCGTTCAGCCCGAAAGCGAAACCCAAAGTCCTTCGTGGAGTTCGCGGCGCTGCGTTGTTGCCCTCGGAACCCTTCGGATTGCCTTTTTTGCGGACACACTTTTCGGCCAATCGATCTGCCGATAAATTCCCTTCGGCGATCGATCGGTGGTCCCGGCTGCACCGCCGCACGCCAATTCACTTTCGGTGCCCTCGTCGTCGTTGCGGGAAGCAGCTTCGCACGGTGAGGTGATTGGGTTTGGAGTGTTCTCTCTCTCCCTTTCTCTGCTTGCGGCCTTCGAGGGTCTCCGGTGGGGGGCCATAAATCATCTTCTCTTTCGAAGTTATTTTCGGCTCCAAAAGGAAATTGGGTGCCTATCTGATTGCGCTGTCCACCGCGCTGTGGCTTCGCAGAATGCGGACACCTGAAATTGGCCGGTGCCGTCGGAATTTGAGGTCACAGGCGACGGAAGAATGTGCTCCAAGAAGGACCCTTCGTCGACATTGATTTTTCGGTGGTGGGGAGCAGAAAATGACGCTCGTTGTTTCGTTGTTACGAAACAGCATCAAGTGGCAAAAACGCTTATTTCTGAGGTCTGTGAAAATCCATCCGAGACAGGTGTTGTTGGGAGGTAAAGCACAGCAAGCCCGATAGCCAACACCTTCGCCGGCGGCCCCCTGACAGTTATGCTGGTGACGGCCAGCATTGCTCGGGGCCGAGTCGAACACTTGTTCGAATGTCGCCGAAGGTGGTGAGACCCGCATTTTAGTCCTTAGTTGGGATCCGGTATCAGCGTGCAATTAAAAATCCTTGGCCTGGCACAATTATAAGCCGGGGCCCGTTTCGTTTCCCTTTTCTGTCACCGAACCGAACGTGCCGTACAGCCCGCGGAAACTTTTGTTTTCGATGGAATTCGACGCATAGCTCAGCCGGTTGGCCGAAGGATGACCGGTTGTTCAGTGCGTGGCCACCATGAGTGATCGGTCCGACTCGCCCAAAACGCGAAACCTTTCCCTTTCCGAAAGCGAACGAAAAACAGCTTCTGGTCGGTGTTGGGCGCCCCACGAGGACACTTCGACTCCGGCTCCCGGAATGGCACATGGCACCATCCTTTTATGGCAATCGATTGGCGGTGGGGCCTCGGGTGGAACCGAAGGAAAACGGGTCCGGATTTCAAACGATTTATGCGGCGTCGACGATTAGCGGTTAAAGTCAGAGAAGTCAACTGAGACAAGTGTCTATTGGGCCTTAGTTTTGTGCTCCGTCTTCACGAACGTCTCGGTGATCGCTGTCAGTGTTTGTTCCCAAAATGTTATTGATTGATTCGAAACAGGTATTTGGTTTAGGTTTTATTGAACTGGGAATTCGGTATAGTATTGATGTTGTTCATTAACATTTTTATGGTAAACCATTACAAAGAGTAAGTGAAATGATTTTTCTGATTGAGAATATTCAAAACTCCAACCATCTGTGGAGTGGATGGTTGGAGTGGATCCACATACAATATGTGGAGGCAGTCCTGGTAAATCTAGCGAGTTATGAAACTCTGTTGAATAATTTACTTTTTCGACCTGATTTACCACAGTATCGATTAACATAACAGTCATACCTTCTCCAATTGGAAGTTGTAAGTTGTGACTTGTACCCTGAAAGTTGCACCTTCTCCAGATATTTCATCTATAATGGTCCAGTTGATAGCATTTACGACGTTAGTTCTTTGACGCTAATTTAGCACGTTCATTCAGCCTCTGACGATTTTTGTAATTAAGGACTATGTTTGAGAATATTTTACCAGTCAGTTGATTTGAAGCAAACATTAAATTGTTGATAATATGATCGAATTTGTTGACACATAAAACCATTCCCAGTGGTATCCAATTAGTGAGATAGCTGGGTGACTGATGCATCCTTTTGCAATTGTGTAGCCTGATTTAAACTTATTTGTAAGACTTAAAATTAATAGCATAACTAGTCGCAACCCTTGACGAAACGAAAAAACTAAGCAGACAACCGGTACTAAACTGATAAACTAATGAAACAGTCATAATGATGGTATGAAAGTAACAACATTGCGACACTGATTAAGGGAAAGACTAAACTCAAGAAGTAACGAGAAATTGTTGGACGTTCCCTCCTGTGGGTTAGAATTGTTAGCAAAATTCCGAAATTAATTTTCCAAACCCGTACCAAGTCCGGAGCCGTACAAAGTAGCGCTCGCGAGCGCTGCTGGCTCCAACGAGAAACACTTTCATTCGCTCAAGAAGCCGCTGCGCAAAAGGTCATCTGCATCGCTGCTGCTGCTGCAGAATCTTGCGGTGGCATCGAGACGACACCAGGCACGGTGCTGTGCATTCTTGGTCGTGTTCCAAAACCGATGCTCTCCCCGCCGGGCTGGTGACATTTTCCGGCGGCCTGCGAACCCCGCTGCCCCAGCCAAGCATTCGTGAAGGAGACGGCGAAGAAGAGTCGTCACCGCAAGCGATCAGAGATGTTCCAGAAAACATGTGCGCCCGAGACGGAACACCCCCCTGGGGGGATTGCTTGGAAAATTGCCAACACGAAGCGGGGTAGTCCTCTTCCGCAGTGGTCCCGCGGCGCGACCTCCTCACACTCGTGTGTATGTGTCGGCTGAAGAAAGTGCATGACATCTTTGACACCGCTGCGCAGCGGCACCGCACGAGCACGAGACAAAGATGATAAATTAGCTTTTAATGAAGGCTGCTGCAGTGCACTCTCCCCCTCTCTCTCTCTCTCAACCACTCACGTTTATGTGGAACCCCGCGGAACCTGTTCGCCATTTTGTGCGGTGAAAAATGACGCCGCAGCGGGCGAAAAGGGCACCGAAAGCCGAAGGATTTTCGCCAAAAACCTCGCCGGCACGCTGCCGCTGGCTGGCCCCACCAGTATGTATCCATGTTCTCCCTGAGTGGCCTGGACGACCTCTAGCACGGCGCGCAATACCCACATCGGTCAGCGACCTCCTCCATCGCTCTCGCTCGCTCTCACTCGCGGCATGAAGGGGTCCACGAATTATGAAAGTGAAAACTTGTCGCGCCCGGTCCCCGGCGGGCCGCGCTGGCGACGCACTGTCTTCCGACGAAGCGGAAGAGGGACTGCACTGCCGAGAGTGGCCGTGTTGTCCCCCCCGCCGGGGCCCCCCGGGTCGGAGCGCCCGAGATGGCCCGGGGTTCGCCCGGGATTTTATTTATTCGCCGTCGAAGCCAATTTGGTTGCGCCGTGATTCTGATTAGTGCGCGGCGAGGCGAGAGATTGCGGAGATAAATCGATAACGTCGAGCCACAATGTCTGCCAGGCCGAATGTTCTGGGCCGACGGCGGGACCCGCGGGGTTGGTTTGCGTGTCCGATGTTTTATGCGTCTCTCCGCGCGGGCCGACCCTTCGCGCCGGGGGTTAGGATTGCTGCGTTAGGACATTTATTTACGAGCTGCAAACAGATTTCGGTGCGATTCTTCTTCTGCTGCTCTCCAGTGGATTCGACATTTAAAGGCGGGCGGGTGAACTTCGATTTACAGAAGCAATACGCTGGAGTTAATGGGAATTCGGGGTTTTAGTCATTTATTTCAAATTTCAATTAATACTGTTCACAGTGCGAGTTATACAACTAAAATGAAACAATTTTGTTTGTCCGTCGCCATAACCCAATCTGCTCGCAGTTTAATACATTTTTTTATTGAATGACCCAATCGTGACCAAAATGCTGTTTGTAGCTCAGTTTTTGGTATCACCTCTTAGATGCGCCAAAAGAAAAACGGCATCGAATGCTTTCAATGTCCCCAACAATGTATTCTTCCGGCTTCATTTTCAGTGTTTGAAATCAGCCCTGCGGCAGTAAACCACAAACGACTGCGACGAATGTTTTAACATATTGACGTGTTTCGTGCCATAATGGGTAAATAGGGTGCACTAACTGGCACCCAGTCGCCTAAATTACCAATGTTTTGTTGAAATCCTCACGTAGCATTTTAATAACTATTTTTCCGTTTATGTTCAATGGCTCTTCGATAGTTCCCAGTGCTTGCCCCATGTCCATTTTAATACATTTTGATCATTTCTTTATGCGACTTTTATGGTCTTATGTTTTATTGAATTAAATTAAAAACATGAACGATGAACGAAATGTAAAAACAAGTTGCTAAATTTAATGAATTTTCCACAAAGAAGTGAGAGCTCAAAATAACTATTTCGTTTGTTTAACGACAGCTTCGGTGACTCTGTTACCGCACTGTGCGAATCATCATCGAGTCCTGGATCAGTATTTAGGTAAACTGCCATGGTGCGCGACGCACTGCTGCGGGCACAATCGGCCGGATGCCCCGGCCCGGCCCGGCCCGGCAGGACCCAATCGATCCATCGGTTCGGGGCTAGTAAACGATGGCCCTTTTGACCTCCGGAGAGTAAACTCAAATTAATTTATCCCCCTTTGCCGGGCGTGTCGTCCGTACGTTGGGTGAATTATAATCGCAACCACCACCGAGGTTGCTGTATCAGATGCACCACCAATTACCGACCGCCGGCAGCAAATTGATTCCCGGGCGAGTGCACTCGAATTCACCTGAGCCGACCTCGCGCGCAAAATTCTTTATTAATTGCAGCCAATTTTTTGCGCTGTCGCACAGAGTGCGCCCGGTTCGCAACATTGTTGCCGGGTTTTATCAATGGGGGTGCACTGCGATAGGCACATGGTATATTATGTTGCCGTGTCGAGACGGGAGAGCGAGTTTTGATAAGTTTCGCGTGTAATTATAATTTACAAAGTCACACCACAGCCCGCGCTGGTCACCTACTGTGCGCGTGTCTTCCTGTTTCTCTCTCCCGGTGGTGTTGTTGTTTGCGCTGGCTGATTGGGATTGAATGGCACAAAATTAAAACAAGCACGCGGAGTGTGATGCGCCCGAGTGTCGTGCCGTGGCGCGCAGCATCACAACATAACCATCGACCAGGGGGTTGCGTGGCCGCCGCCGGTGTGTGAGATCAGCAAGGAGGTAAATAAATCCGCGACCGCGACGAGCATATCCACCCTACTACGGTATGATACCAGCCACAGTGCCTGGCCCGGCCTGGACTCCCATTGCAGCCCATCATCGGCGAGTGCGATTAATTTCCTTTCATTCGTCCGCGTATGAGACCGAGAGAGACAGAGACAGTGTATGTCGTGTTTCGCTATTACATGTTTGGTGCCGGCTACAATGTTGCAGCATCGTTATTGTGCCATCGCCATCGTTGGGTTTGCCAGCCGGGCGAAGTGCAACAAACTGAGCTTGGACCGCACTCGGCATTGCTACGGCAGAGATGCAGATGATCGGCTAGAGACTCGGCATTCGATTGCAACGCTCATTTATCAATTGTATGATAATTGCACCGAACAAAGCCCCGGCCCTGGTAGGGTGTGCCCCGGGGTTCTGGGATGGCGAAATGGTCCGTGAGGCCCCCCCCCCCCAAGGTCCCAACACGCTGTGGCTCGTCGTGTGTAGTGTCTATTCGGCTGCCTACCTTAGTTCGGAACATAATTTCTCCCCGGCATCCTCTGGGAATGTTCTTGCCGGCGCTGAGTCGGCTCCTCTCTATGCGACAACTGCTGCGAATCACAGCTTGAAATGTGTCATAACGGGTGTCCGAGATTACACGGTGTGCGCTTGATTTACGCCGCACATCTTTGACACCTTTTACGAGTTTGCGAAGGGATGGTGGACCTAACGGTGCTGGACCCGGCTATTATTATGCGTAATCGGAGCGGGGCGGCTGAGACAATAAACGTTTCTTGATGGTGATCCCTAGCAATTACGATCAAGCAGTCCAATTGCAGCTCGCGAAGGACGAGCGCACCCAGAGGTGCTAAGGTGTTGAAAGCTTTCCTTTACGAAATGAAATACGACAATTCCAATCAGAACAGCAGAGCGGTAGATGGCGTAGAATTATGCGCCGAGGGCCGAACCGTTGCTTATCGGCCCATCGGGCTGTGGAGCCTGGGCGTTAATTATGCACCAGCACTAGAGCCAGGCAATGAAACTCGGCGATGGCGGTGTTGATGGCCGTGCGCCTCAAGTGGACCAAAGTGATCTGGTCCAGCCGGTCGCTAGGTGCTGCCCCCCAGTCCAGTGGTCCAACAAAGTTGATAACGATCCTATCAGCGATCGGCGAGAATGCAAACTGCCACCATTAGCGGGGAGCTCCATAAAAATCTCGATTCCACTCGATCCCCCCTACACTGCTGTCCTCCGGGCCGCTCCACACCTTTCGATCCTCGAAGCCCATTACCGGGGCCAAATAGGTGGAAGCTTTTAGCTTTCCGGAGACACCGTCACCGGCCGGCCGGAATTACATTGTAAAACTAGCGAAGAACTGTGTGCCTGTGTCCGTAGCTATATGTTAAATTTTTGTTTCTTTCTCTTTCTTTCTCTTTCTCTCTCTGTTATTCTCCTGCACCACCACCACCACCACCTCACCCGGTTCCTTGTTTCCCTATTGCTTGATTTTTTGCACCCAACAACACGCCTGTTTTTGTTCCTGGACCCACCGAAAAACCCAATATCCCTATGTTTGTGTTTTGTGCACGAATCCCCACGCTTGGTTGCTGCATGCTCTGGTGTGTGTCTCTCTCTCTCTCTCTCTGGTGGATTGTGCTTGGCGAAATCATCGTAATCGAACTGGGCACGGCCGCCGGTGAGCAGTGTACAGCGAGTCGCAGGCGCAGATTTCGGCCAAAGGCGCTCCGACGACGCGGGACAAGCTGGTGGCCCAGCTCGACGGTGGGAAGGCGCAGGCGCGACTCCGCGCCCGCCATCATCGATCATCGCTCGACGTCAGTGATTCAGGTGAGTTGAGTGGGGAACAGTTTTCGGCGACTAACAACAAACGGTAGCTCTTCAAGTCCAACTGTGCTGTGCTTACGTTTTATGCAATTCTCGTGTGTTGTTGATTCTTTGCATGCTGGCTTCCTATTGTTTAGCTTAGTTTTGGTTGGTAGAATGTATTTCAACTGGATTACACTGCTCACCATATGCACCTCATTAGCATGCACGTCATCCTCACTCTCGCATGATCCCGGTTCCGGTTCGAGCCTTCCTTATGATGGCAGTCGACGAATGTCAGATAAAAGCTAGTTGAATTTGTCATTACCTGTCGACCCCATTTGTTGGTTGTGTTTGCCCTTGCCGGTTATGTAAGCTTCGTGTAAACTTCGCGAAGATGCAGCCGTGCGAAACGCGCGTAGAACTCCAGTGAAGGTCGAAGCGTCAACACTGCGAAGATCGGCTTAAGCGGCGTTAACCCTGACATTCACATTGGAAACGAACGAATGTCACATGTTTTTGAAGCGAAAAAAAACTCTATTTTATTCAAAGTATTTCTCTCTTCTCTCTGCTAATTCGTTGAGCAAAATTACCTTACCGTATCTTCCGGCCCATCCGGTGATCGTTTTACGATCAATGCATGGTTTAAATTGATCATTTGTTCTTAATAGCAATCTGAATTAATGATGTCACCAGGTTTTAGGAGCTTGTGGTACACCATACCTTTCTGGTCCCATCAGACACACAGCATTGTCTTTTTACCGAATCGATCTGATTTTGCAGTCGAAGTTGATGGTTTTCCTGGACTGATCCAAGATATTTTTCTTTTTTGGATTCTCGTATCCAAATGGAAATGTATCCACTTTGGGGAATTACGATTTGATGGAGAATTGACATGACAGAATTTCACATTTGGTTTTTTGATTTTCATGCTGTTTTACTTCGTTTTCCATTGTTCTGGATATTTTCCAGGACCTTCAAACGTAGGGAACACGTATTGGGACACATTCAGGTGATCTGCGAGTTTGTCTTGCGTATCATTTTCGTTCGAAAGCTCTTGTACTTCTGCGTCCTTGAATATGTTTGAGTCCTCCGACGCTCTTTGCTTGTTAAGTCAAAATCACCGTATTTGTATTTTTTAGACCACTCAAAGAAACCAATGATGTCCGCATTTCGTACATTTTTGGCACAAAAGTGGTCACATTCAAACGCCCTCAAACGTAAGTTGCCGACTAAAACATGCTTCGTTTTAAGTGGAAATCCTTTCCTAGATGTCAAAACAAAAAAATGTAGCCAAAACAGCATAATCAGGAGGACCAAATGAATCTGTTTACACAATCCGGTCAGAACCAAACACTTGAAGCTGGCCGTTGCCGAAGAGCGTTCATGGTGCCGTCGAACACTCGCGCCGTTGCCTTGCGATTGTCGATCGCACAATTAGCTTGCACTGGTCAGTAGTTTGCCATCGTTTTATCTGCGTTGCGTGCAGGTGTGGCCGGCCTCATACTTTCAATTAGGCGTACGCCGTGTCGCACCAGCACTAACCGCGGGCGTGTCCCCACAGTTCCTGTCCGCGAGGCACCAGTTGTGCGCGTGTATGTTTTAATTTGAGCAGCGCGCCGATGCTAGAAATCGATTAAAGTGTGCGATCTCCTCGCATTCTCCGGTCGCATCCTGCGACCGGCCGGGCCCCGGGAGCTCGAACTCTCGAACGCTCCTGCGGGAGTCCATCTCAAGGCTATCCGATGTCTGGGCGGCAGGATGGACGAAGATGAATGATTTCGCAGCCTCTCTCGCTCCGCTCGGGTCGGATCGTGTGCGCTTGCTCCGATCCGTGTTGTGTGCATTCCTGGAACACAAGCCGAAGAATACGGCGCTCCGGGGGACATACGCGACGGACTAATAAAATCTTATGGCGCGCATCGATGGCTGCGGCGAGATCACGCCGTGTTCGCGGCAGCAGGAAGATGGTGTCACGCCCGAGGACGGACACCACGTCGCCAGGATCGTCTCGCTTCTTACTGCGATCGCGCGAATAGTTTTTAACGGTGCGCTTATCGGTGACGGCTACAAGGCTGTCCCATGGGCTGCATTTAAGGGCTGATAGGCTGGCTGATCCTTGCCTTCGCTCCGGCTCAGTTAGGATCTTTTCGGACCCCACTGGCCACTAATTACGTATGAAATTCAATTAAAGTTAATGAATTTTATAAATACTACACCACTTCGCTGGCGTCACTGGTCGCCATTTTGATGGTGGCCATGTTGCCCCTCCGGGGGCGCCTCCATATCCTATCGGCAGACGGGGCGCTTGTGTAACGGGAGAAATTCAGCCCCCGGGGTGTGTCGTCGATCTTGCATGATTTTTGCCACGAGTCACTGTTACGGCGATCGAAACAAAACTTTCTCGCCGCCATGATGATGATGATGACCACATTAAATGTGTGCCGGGTCCGGACCGTGCCACGCACTGGCTAATCATTTTCGATTATCGTTGATGAGCATCATCGGCCCCGGTCGGCCGTGTGTGGTTGTTGTGGACCCGCAACCGTTGATTGAACACGCGGTGACAGCGCCGGACCGGACCGTGTCGGTCGGTTGATTAGAAATGCGTGTGGAGTGTGCGTAGAGTGGACCGCTTCGGCTTTTGCAGGAACAGGAACCCTAACAAGGATCCGCGACGATAATGACGATAATTTTTACGATTATTTTTATAGGTTCATTCTGCGTTGTTTGTTTTCCCGCGAGCGCCAAAGGTGCGCTCGGTCCGGCCACCATCTCGGGGACCGGAAATGTCGCCATTAACCGCCACCCCGCCGGTCGGTTGGAAGAAGAGTATTTATCTTATGGACCCGTCGCAGCCACTTTCTAGCCTGCAACTTTGTATGGAGCAACGTGGCCGCAGCCATTCGATGTTTGGTTGAAAAATTTTAATCACAATCACAGCAAAGTGCTTGGCAATAACTTTCAAGAAATGCTCCGCCAATTTCTAGCAACCCAACACCGATCGCAACAACCGCCAGGCGAAGAACGTTTCGATCTTAGCCGGTGCATTGGCCACGTTCACTCGCGATCACGAAGCGGTGCAGGAATGAAGACATAAAATCATATTCATTTTACACACGAACATACCGTGTGCGTTTCCGAGGATTCTCGGCTAAGTAGTTCTCGGAGCGGGCGACGTCGTTCAGCTGCAATCAGCATCATTATCCCACGATCGCGGATCCTCCGACCGGTGGCGGCATGTGCTGGCGGAGAGCCCATACGCCCATACGCTACGCGGCCTGATGATTGTATGTTAAATTAATAGATCAGCATCAAGGACGTATCGCGCCCGGCCATCGACGAAATGTAATCTGCCTCTCCACGTGGTCCGCGGCATGGGCCGACCGATGCGATGACAGCAAAACTGCGGCCAATTTGATGGAGATGGCCGATGTGAAGATGACGATAAGACCCGACAGCAGCAGCCAGCCAAAGTGGATCTCTCTGCCCGCGCGGTGCAACCTCCTGCACACTGCCTACACCATTGACCTTTCCCCCCCGGGGCATGTTGAGCGTGTTGCACGACTTTTCTTCGCGGCCACGGTGCGCGGTGGGTTCTTGGGACGAGTGCCAAGGTTCTGCTGGTTCGCTGCTTGAAGGAGGTGTCGATATCGCGCCGAAGAACGCCACGATCGTTACTCGATCTAGATCGGAATCAATAGCGAGGAGCTACTAGCACTGTTTAACTGATCAATCTTTTCACTTTTCGCGAGATCGGTCAAAGATTGGCTGATGGTTGACTCTTAAATCTCACTTTGTTGAGGTTTTTGTTTTATTTCTTTACTCATTTGTTTCTTCTTCAGTATGATTTTTTGCATCCTAATTTTATGGGCTTAAGATACAAGCTTTTTATGGGATTTACTGTTCCATTCTTAGTATCAGGAAACTTTTAGAAAATATTTCTTGCGTTTTTGAAGTATTTTTGGGGCTAACGATTAAACGATTTTTCGAAAAGCTAACACTTCTTAGCAATCGGTTTTTCATTTCCAAATCGCTATGCATTTTTATCCTCTGAGTTACCGTCAACTATATTTTTTTAAATCATTTGGTAACTTAAATTTTACAATATACTTTGGTCCTTCAAAACCTGTAACATGTTTGTATAGGATATCTTATTTAAAACGAAAAAATGAAATGGATACTTGAGCTTCTTTTCCCTTCGTATGCTATCCTTAACTAGGGCTATCCTCCCTGCTATCCTTAACCGGTCGTATCAGTTTCGCAAAAGAGTTTTGTTTGTTTAAAATACAGTGGAAATATAGGTTTCAAAAAGATCTCGTTTAAATAATAAGAAGCTTGTACTTAAACTGCTGATGTGCTATGGTCGTAGTATTTAATCTTACAATACGGGTCAACCGAACGGTGGGGACCGTATGACTGCACTGTAGGCCATTTCTCACGTCCGAGGCATTGACAAATGGATTCCTGTCCATTGCCTGTGGTGGCCGCATTGTTTGTAATTGTTTATTTTGCATGAAAAAGATAAAGTACGAAACACCACCGCTTAATTGAAATTTAGTTTCATTTTGTGGTGTACCGTACACGTTTCGCACGCACCACTGTGGCCAATTCTATGGGGCTTAGCAAGGAACCTGATCGGTCGTGGTGGTGGTTGGTCAAGCAATTGGAAGAAGCGATCCTTGTGACGCTCACCAAGCCGCCGTTCTTTTTCGTTTGAGAGGAGCAAGAAATCACACAAAAATACGAGAAAAAAGCGGATCGAGAAAATAATAAAGCAAATGACCACATTCATCATCGCACGATCGTGAATGCTCTGGAGCAATTTTTCATACGTTGCTCGCCGTGTGCGCCGCACGGGCTCTTCAGCATGAGAAACTCGCCTGCCCGATCACGGTAAGGTGTGTGTTGGGCTATTTTTCTTGCGTTCTTAAACGCCTCGTACCGTGCCTCCGCGCTGGTGGGGTCTCCGCCACGGGGTCGTTGCGACGGTACCGGACCGAACGATGATAAACCGTGCCTGTAATGAGGACGATGATGAGAGCTTGTTTGCATACGATGTTTGCGGGTCGGAAGTGGCAGCCCTCGCTCACCGCCGCCGCTGGCACGCATCGCCACGACCACAAGAATTTTGCCAACAGGCGAAATGGAAATTCATCATCGAACGTGCTCGGGTTCGTCGCTTGTTGCCGTCCGCAGCCTTGAAAATGTTAGATTGAAGTCTTTCGTTCGCTCACGAGTCGTGCCGATGGCGGTTTGCTTGTTTCACATGGCGCACGCACACATGGTCACAACGTGAAATTTCGCACACTTAGAGAACGGGTGGCCAGCGGTGGCGTGCGGTCGACCCCACCGACGTGGGGTCGTTGATCGATAAATAATTTCACTTTCATTTCTGCTCGCAACGCGTCCGGCGGTCGGCGGCGCATATCTCTCCGGGTCCAGGTGGAGCTGCGATTCCGTCGTGCCCCACGTGGCTTGAAGTTTCGGGCTCTGCGCGCTGCTCGAAACCCGAAAACGGACGATAAACGATCGATTGATTGAATGCGGCAACCAGCATGGTCGGGAGTGGGAAGTTTCCGATTTCCGAAACATCGACTGGCGGCATCAGCGAAAGAAAGTCACCGTCGATGCGTCGCGGCCCGAGAGGAAATTAATATGCGTACCGGCGACGAGCCGCATGAATCCGAGCCTCGAACCCCTCGCCGAACATCTGTGGACCTCCTTTTCTTCTTCATCGGCACCCGAATTCGGCCACCGATGGAGTGTAGTGTTTTCCCTTTCGATTCCTGACCACCACCATCTGGCGGCGTTGACAAAGAAGCTGACATTCATGCAGTTTAACATCACACTCGCGGCCACCACGCGCCGCTTCCCGGCATCAACGCGGCAACTTTCTTCCTCGGAACCCGCTCTGCCGAACGTTATCGAGGCAGAAAGAAAGCCGCACTTTTAATGTTTCCGCATGAGCGAAACCGTAATTCGGATCCCGGCGGGAGCGCGGGACACAATTTCGGTGATTAATGGCTTCCGAACGGTGTTTTCGTTGCGTCGTCCTTTTACATTGTTGCGCTTGTTTTTTTTTTTTTTTTTTTGGTTTTTTAATTCGTGTATTTAGTCTCCCGTCGGGTGATCGCCACCGTCGGAGCGAGAGGCCTCTTTAAAGCGCAGGCAACGAATTAATCAAGCTGCCCGGCGGCTGGCTTGTCGCTCTTTAAAGATAAAGTCGTAGCGTTTTATCGACACGGAAATGGCCGCGGAATGAAAGCGACACTGCAGCGAGAGCGACACGGGGCAGGGCATATATGCTTATGTAAATGTCGTCCACCGTGACAGGAAGCTCAGTTTTCACTCCCCGAACGCGGTTCGACGTTTCGGATTGAGATTTTAATTTGCGACCAATTAACCAGCGTCACGACAGCGTGGGCGCGCACCCGCATCATGCCGTCCCAGGACTCATCAATTCTTTCTGTCCTTCTCCTCTACTTCTAGGTGAGCAAGACGATATCGATTCTGGCATTGATTCGCACATCGAATCGGGAGCGGCAGGTAACACACACCGTCGGACGCTTATTGCTGGTAGTTATTCCGACTACATGATTTAACGACTCCGTAATGCTCATTACGACCCCTAGCGAATGGCCAGTCCTTCGTCCGCATCGCCTGCTAAAATATGCCAAACATGCACGAATAGGTCGTAAAATTACCAGCCAGCCAGCCAGCAAACGTTTTGCAGGAAAAATGCCAACAAATTACCATCCGCTCGCAAACATAGCGCCTAATACGCGTTCTCGGCTGCGGGCTGGCCAGCGTTTAATTAGGTTTGGTCACCGGTACCGGCGCAAGTCGGTCGGTCGGGTCAGGTCGGTACGCAACGTAACGCAGTGTCGGGCGCAAATGATTGCCCGCGGAAGATTGCGCCATCGCGCGCGGACTTGCGAAGTCCGGCGGATGTGGTTTGCAATCGGCGCGCATTTTCTTCCCTTCTCGAATTGCACCAGGCTCCGATCGGCCGACAAATGAGGCGCGCCACTGTCCGCCGCACTGCCACGCTTCCGTTGCCAGACGAACACCTCCGTTGACGTCGCCATCGTCGTCGTTGTTGAGTGTTTATGCCCGGTTTGGGCTAATGATGGCTTCCCTCGGCAAACAGGGCCCCAATGGAGTGGTCCGGTGGCACGGCACCACCGGATGGTAGAGAAATAGAAATAGTTGAAACCGAACCAAGTGCCGCGGAAGATGCGGACGTGTGCGCAATGCAATGGTGAGCGGGCGGCTGGGTGCTATTCGCGTTTTAATTGCACAATATATTCACCCGTTTATTATTTTAATCCAATACTTTACGGACGCTAATCACATACTTAAGCATATGCAGCGTCGTGCGCGCCGAGTCTAAGAAAAAAAGGCTGCGCCCCACCGTGATTGCAGCCACCTGCCTTCCGACACGGCCTCCGGGGGCACCGTGTTCCGGTGCCGCGGCCCGCGGAATGAGGTCACCGCACGACGGTGGTGAGCGAGCGGAGCTATGGGCTGAGTGAGTCGTGAGATCGATGTGGACTGCTCCCCACTGCAGTGCAGTTCAATCTTCGATTCTCGTCAGCATCATCGGCGTCAAACTTTGCAACGACCACGAGAAGTATTATGCTACTGTGTTAGGCAGAATACCGGGAAATTTGGGCATAAATCAGAAAAGGATTTCATTTTTGTCTTCCAAATCTACGATATCCTATTTAAAGTATTCTTCGGTTTATCACAAGGCTCTATCGAGTTATAATTAATGATACTCCACGATCGTTCTGATAGTTTTTCAAGTCCCTGTGCCTTGCTCTCATTTTGTTAGGTCCATGTCAAAGAGCCGCAATAAATTTAAACCTTGCGCAGTTTTCAGACTTCCAGTTCTGATCCATCCAGTCGAAAAGGACTGTTTTATGAAAGCTTTCAAATCACATTTAGCTACCTATTTGTGACTTACAATTACAGGGTGTTCCATCACGATCCAACTATTTAAATGTTGAATAACTTCTCTATTCATCAGTCGATTTTGATAAGTTAGCCACATTCTGAATGTTCACGCTATGCCGATTTAGTCATAGATCAATTTACGGTAAAACAGCGGGCTGAAATTGCAGCGTTCTAAATTGAAAATAATCCTTAAACTGGGAAAAATGTTAAAACTGAGCGTACTTATTAGTACCGATTTTTTTTCTGACTTCTTTCTGTGGGGCTATTCGAAGAGTAAGGATTATGCCAGCCAACCGAAGCCCATTGAAGAACTGAAAGCTAACAGCGGAAATTGCTGCTCATACGTTGTCTATTACCGAAATGTTGTCCAATACAATGAAAAATGCCCAAAAAACGGCCGCATTTTGTGCTTTCTAGCGGTTGTTTGATTGATACTGGATTTTGAATGAATTGTTAACGGCATTTTATACCCCAAATAAATCTTGTTCTTTTGTCCAAATCGACTAAAAAATAGCGGAGTTATTTACCATTTAAAGTTGGATTGTGATGAAACACCCTGTACAAATTCCCGATATTTTGCAACCCGCTGTGGCTCTCGTGTGGACTTGGGCAAGATTGCGCCAGCCGCGTTCAATGTATGAGATCGGCAAGTTTTACGCGCAAAAACAACGCAAACCCTTGCCTGCAGCGGATGTGGAAAGTAAAAGTGTGTGGAAATTCCTTCCACGCCAGAGAACAACTCCACAAAACCTGTCAGAGGGACCGGCGCAATCTAACGAACATGACACATGCGCCCCGGCGCACCGGATAAGCAATCAATAATCAATCGATTGGTGGCAGGGTTGACCATGGAGAGCTACCTCTGGCCAGTCGGCCGGTCTGTGGCGGGGTTTGGTGACGAAATTGACAGCCGATCGAACCGAGCAGGCTTCATTAGCCGGCTGGCTGGTTGGCTGACTGTGGCCGGGATGCTATTTTTAAACGACCGTCACACCCTATCACCGGCGAAGCTGTAAACATTATCACTCGCCTAGGCTATGGGCCAGGTGCATAAAACACTCAATTAAATCGAAACCGATCAGCGACCCAAGATAGGGCTGCGTGTGATCGCGAGCGGGATTAGCGAATGATTAATAACTTTCACGCGGAGGACGACGAAGATCGACGCGCCCGTTCGTCGATGTCACACCGGGGCCAGTTGTCGATGTCCTTGCGCGGGTCGGGCTCATGATTTATGATGCACTTTTACGCGCTGCGTCTCGGGTGGAGCTCATTTTTCAGGCTGAATCGACTGCAACATGTCGATGCTGGGAACATTCGGTGACCCAAACCGGGCGTCCTTCTCCAGGCTCGTGGAAAGTAAACATTGGTGTGGCACAGATTGGCCAAAGCACCTGCAAACCGCGCTCCGTTTGGCAAACTGATTGGTTTCATGTTTTGCCAAGAGCGGCACTCCTTTTTTCGGATGCCTCATTAGTGTTGCAATTGCTTTTTAATGTGTAATTTTCCACCACGGCCACGGGTCCGTAAATTAGATTCTTACGGCGCTCCGATTGATGGTGATGGGCTGTGATAATGGTAAAATATCGCTGGACCCTTTCGCTCGCTGATTGCGCTGGGGCTTTCCGCTTTGGCCGCCCAAGCGATTACACCGAACTGTAACGGCCGATCGTCCCGACACCTAATCTGGGTAATGGAGCTCTCGGCACCACCGGTGGAGTGTACCGGTGGGGACCCAGGAAGGGTTGCGGCCAACATACATCCCGACAAAGTGCGGCACGGCGTTATGTAGCGCCTTAATGGCGAATCATTTCCCGGTACATGTTTATTGATCGCGTCCGATCGGTCGTCGTCGGCGCTCTTTCCACGCACCGCGCGGCTTCTTGACCCGGAGTCCTGGGTCAGCGCGCAGGCGCACGATCTCGTACGCGCGGAATGCCCATGCCCAAATGTATGCTACAACCGGCGATGGGTATCGGCAACAATGTTGCCGGCTGGACCGGCTGCTTAAGCCACAGCTGCATGCAATCGCGCCTTCTCCGGCTCAGCATGTGCCCGAAGGAATGTGCCTTACACTCGATCGCACCTCGAACACCTCCTGCACAGCCAGCCGGCAGGTCAGCCGGGTCTCTCCGGGCCGGGGCTGTCACACGTGCTTTATGTTGCCGGCCCAGTTCCTAGGCACCGAACAGCGTTGGGTAATGCTACTTTAAGCATAAAACATTAAACATTCCTAACGAAACAACGAAAACATATTTTTTGATCGAACATTTGCAATCGAATTGATTGCACTCTCCTCGAATCCTAGATTTACTTGGAGCATGTTTATGAGGTATGTATCTGTGAGGGATTGATGTCATAGAACATTTATACCAATCTGGTTGCAGGTAAATCGAGGCATCTGACATATTCTACATTCCTTTTTCGAATTGGGCTTGATTTTTATTCTATTTGTACTCAACTGTAGGTGCCACATCATAACTGTTGGTGATTGCAAAATTATTTATTTTTTCATTAATATTTATGATATTACATTCATCAATATCTTATCCCCTCCAAAGTAAGCCCTATCAGATATTCCCCCCCAATTATGAAACTCGATCGTTCGAGTGAACACAGTAAGAGAGAAAGCAGAATGTAGCAATTGAGAGGGCAGAAAGAGAAACCTATAGCAAAATGAATTCAAATGACCGTTCGAGTTCTCGATTCGAGTTTCATAGTAGGAACCATTATACACTTGTGGCAAGGTTTTTTCCAACCCTCGAAACACTTCAAAAATCAGTTTTCGAAATGATCATTTCAAAATGATCATCCGGGCGCCGGTAATATTCCTTATTGACCGTTCTACCCTGTTGCTAGAACTCATGATGCTGTCGCGATCCTTTTTGATCAGACCTCGTATCTCTTTCATAAAAAGTATTAATACGTAAAAATTGACTTAAAAAATTTAGAAACCCGTTAGAAACCCCACAAAAAGGCTGTTGTTGTATGTCAGGAGCCATGTGGAGCTGTGCTTCTGCTTCAGGCCAAACGCCGCGATAAGCTGTTATTGCATCAATCTAAGCCGTGCTGCCGGCGGACATCCCTGCGCAGGACATAAACCGCGCCAAAGTAAACAGAGACGAGATGGCACTTACACGCAAATTGCTGCTGCAGAGCCGCCGCTGAGCGGCAGGCCGTACAAAGCTGACACGCTAACAACTGGGCCGCCAGTTTATCTAAACTGACAGCTTATTATTATTACATCACCGTGGCCGTGTGCTGCGTGCGGCGCAATGTGTGTTGTTGAAATGTTGTCAAACAGCACGCGGTCCGGCGCGGACGGCCCTCGGGTTCCTGGGAGTGTAATTGTCAAAGCGACACTTATCCGTGAGCGACTTTGAAATGTGCGCCGCGCCGTAGAGACCACTCCCGGCGGTGCGCTGCTAATGCAAGCCGACGATGAGCCAACTGTGGACCGTGTGAGCTACGGCGGTCGGTGATGTAGACATACCCGGGGGAAGAGAATGAATCACAACAGTGGACGTGGAGATGTCGTACTAACCGCAAAAAGTCCTGTCGAAAAGTATTGGTATTCCACTGTCCATAGAACTGAGGAACTAAAGCGTTGCAAAACGGCCAACTATTCTTGTTGAGAGAACGCCAAAGCGGTAGTAAGCTTTCCTCATCTTGAGGCGGGGACACTACAGCAACAGTACTCATAGGCGAAGCGCATCTCACAGAGGTCCACAGAGCGGTAAACAGGAACAACTCGTCCGCCAAGCCCCAAGGTTCTTCCTTGGGCTTATTTTCATTAAAGCATCGCCCGTCGATCGGAGCCAATTAAAAGTCAATTCATAAAAATGCAAATTTGTGGTCCACCTACCGCTTGGCGACACTTTGCGAAGCGGTGCCACCATCCTCTCGACAAGAGATCTGCAGACACTGGCGCACCCGCGCCTTGTGGCCTTACTCGGCGTGCCTCCGCTGCCCTGGTGACGAAGAGTCGAAGAATCAGAGAACCAGCAAAAATGCCCGACCGACCGACCCGGGAAGTTGTTAAGTCCTGTGTCAACTAGCGGCGCAACTGATGATGAAATTCTTTCTGGAACGCGCCGCCCCCCCCTACCCCCCCGAACCAGGGGTGGTGGTGGCGGGGGCCTTAATTGGTATCGTTGTGATCATATTCTCGCATCATTGGGCACACACATCAATTAATATTTATGGTCTCGCAATCGAATCGGGCGGCTCCGGGAAGATATGCCACCGACAGCGACAGACCGAAAGAGAGAGAGAGAGAGGGAGAGAGAGAGAGCGAGGAGGCTGGAGCCCAGTGGTGCTGGCGGAAGGCTTGCGGAGCACTGCGGAAAACAACGGCAAACAAACACTAATTTAAATGTACAACCCAACCCGGCAACGGTGCCAATATCAAACAACGTTCCGCGCGGGTCAACCGCCGGCCGAGGGTTCTAGGGGGCTCTCTATAAATCACCCTTCTTCGCCCCGTGCGTGCACGAGGTGGCCATCAACCTCTGCTGCTGCTGCTCCTGCTGCTGCTGCGCCTGCGTCTCTACGGAGTAGCTTAATCCATCTGTGTGGGGCAACCCTCGATCCTCGGTCGTCGGCTCCTCGGCCGCAGCCACGATCCCAGCGATCATTATCGCAAAATTGCATATGCGCCAGCCACCCCCCCCACCCCCAACACACGTGGTGTAGGTGTACGTGTGCGTCGTGCGTGCCGGGGGAAAAGTGTGGCGGCAGCAATCGTTGGGAAGGAAATTTATTAATCCGACCCTCACCTAGACCGCCCAGAAGAGAGCCGGACCCGCGGACTTCACCGGTCGGCCAACCGGACCAGTATCCCACCGGGCTCGGGACCCCAACACCCAACTCCCAACCGGTTCCCGGTACACCCGGGAATGCTCCGCCCGCCGCGGCCAGTAATATGGCGGTAATGGTTGAGATATTTTGCTTAAATCGCGTCGTGTTACTACTCTGGCCGGGCGCAACCGGCCTAATAAGAGGAAGCCTCCGGGGAACGGGGACGATAGACAGCGTTCTGTGCGAAAGATAAATCAATCACTGATTTTATTACAGCCTCTCCCATCCCGGGAGTGTTAGGCTCAATCCACCACAGAATGCACTCGGGAATTGGAAAAGAATGGCCCTCCACATATCCACATATCCAGTGTTGGTAGTAATGCTTGATATCTCTCGATCGACTTCGGCGTGACACGCTCCGATCGGGGACCACTCGAATCGCAGGATCGCGAATCGGAAATATGATCGCCCAATCCGATCCGGCACCGAACCTCCTGCGGGCCGATAAACCACTCCCGGGGCGGAGATTCGCTTGCCAAACTTGTAGACCTCCCCACCTGGAGCAGGTGTAAATTCCTCGAGCCTCCCGGCAGCTGTCATAACTTTCGCCGACCAGCGTGGATTAGGATCTTCGGGTTCCCGGGAGGTGTGGATTTCATCGCACCGCGGATAAACGTGTAAAGTGGGCAGGTCAATATTTGTACCCAGTAAGTCCCAGCATGCAGTCTCCAACACACCAGAGACAACTTATCATTATCTCGACTCGATTCCGGAGACAGAGAGACCGACAATCCCGAACATACGCTGTGTGAAATGTGAGACTTGTCCTAACACACACGTTACCAGCGCCCCCTGCCGGAGAAGCGACGAGGTGTAGTTCTCACGGCGGCGCAATCAGAATCGCAATCTGATCTGAATCCACCAGCATTGGCTCGGTGCCCGACGGTGCTGCTGCCGTTCGGAAGTGCTTCATCATGGGACTAGCCCTACTACAGCACCAGCCAGAGTGTCCGGCGGTAACAATCCATAAATTATAACAAATATTCATGTTGTTATCGTGTGTGGAGGCGAACCTCACCGCAGGAGAGCTCATCTCCCGCGACGCAGCAGCCACG
Organism: Anopheles bellator; assembly: GCF_943735745.2. Taxonomy (NCBI): domain Eukaryota; kingdom Metazoa; phylum Arthropoda; class Insecta; order Diptera; family Culicidae; genus Anopheles; species Anopheles bellator. Next base: position 63,250,994 of record NC_071286.1, read on the forward strand.
CCATCAGAGTTTTCTTCGGACGAACCTCGGCCGGCCCTGTCCATGATCTACGCGCCCAGTCTTCCTCGTGGTTCCGGTGTCTGTCTGATGGTTGGTTCACAATTAGACCTTCCTTCCCCAACTTCCCAACGTCCCCGAAAGGTACCCGAAGGGACGTGCAGCAACAAAAAAAAAGATAAATATTGGATGATTCGACTCCATTATCGCTGTCCAGGGTCTAGCTAGCGCTGGCCTCTAGGGGGTCACACACCAGCCCTGTGCCCGATCAACCGTGGCCAGCGGAACGAATCGCCTAGCTCGACGCCAGTGCTGGCCAGTGAACGTTCTCTGGAGGTCGTCCACGTTCTCGTCAACCCAACGGCCGGCGGTGGAAATGATATGAGTGATGCATAAATAATTACACTCTCCAGCGTGTGCAGCGGAAGCCTGGTCTCCTGGGGGACCTGGGACTCGCGGGCGGTCGGTCATCACCGGCGCTGCTGGCAGGCAGCAAGTTCATGTTCTCCCCGCGGCGGCGGCGGCACAACTTCTCAGCTCCTGGCTCCTTCGTGGTCGGCAGACGGCCAGACGATAATTGGGGGTAGAGGGCCCTTGTTTTGAGTAGCCGACGGACCTCTCCAGTCTCGTACTCCCGGGCTCGCTGGTCCAGTCCATGCGTGTGGATCTATTCATTTCTGTCCAGAACGGTCTCGAGGCACACGAATATGTGTTCTAGTCGTAGTTGCCCAGCGATGGCCGTCTCGATCAGGTTCAGGTTCTGCTTCACGTTGATAAGATGGCTTCCTTTCGCCCGCCAGACAATTACCTCGGTGAGTGAGCCGCGTCGTCCGGTGTGGTAATCGGCGCTAGTTAGTACCGGGAATCGTCGCCGTTACCCTAGCCGGAACCAGGTCCGGGGTAGCGCACGGTAGCACACGGGATTACGTGCCCGAGCCCGAGCCCTAGACCGACCGACCGCTAATCAGGCGGGCAATTTGCATTAAAATTAACCGGTAATATGATCAAATTAGAGTCAGAGCCAAACGGGTGGCCATTGTTTTGGCGAAAAGTCTCCTCAACCGCTCCTGAAGTCTGGCGTTTGATAAGAGCGGCAGCGTGTGGTCCATTATGAGGTTGCATCATCGAAAATCGTCGTGGTTTATCTTGACACGGAGGCAGTGGGAACCTGCCACGACGGAATGGTCCGTAAAAGGTTGACAGCAACAAAAAGTCAAGGGCTCAGCCGTGGCTCGTCATCGAACCATTTACCTACGGACAAGGACAGTCCGGTCAGTTCTCCATCTTAGAACGTAAACACCGTTCTCGTTTTACCCCGTTCTGGCTGACGATTTGTCGCCAACAGAGACTGGTAGCAGCCATGGGAGCATTGGCGGCCCCAAAAACTCTGTGGGACTCTCGTACGGCGCACGGCACTGTTAATGGTTCAATTCAGGCCGGCAGGCCCGTCAACATCGCCACGATCAGCGTGGCACGATCTGCGTCGATCGTGGCGTCAGCAAACACGCTGTTCACTGGCGGCCACCGAGCGATGTTGAACAAGTGGAGCGAAGCATAATTTACTTCGCTTCGCGACTTGCCGTGCCCCTTTCCGGTAGTTCGTGTCGGTCACCTGTGACGCCGGCGACTCGACAACCTGACATTCCGTCTCCATTCCGTAGCCCCAAAATAGCTTAGCCCGGTGCTAATGGACCCACACCGAGTAGGATCGCTTGGGCTAATCGTTGGGGGGTCAAAAATTGGCATGATTTGCAGAATGCCGCTTTGACTTCGATTGCGGTGAACCTGGACCTAGGACTCTTCAAATGTTAATCGTACGTATCATACAGATCGCAATCGAATCGTGTGTAATCATTTAAAATTGAAACCCCCGTTTTTTCCCATGCAGCAGAAGGTCAGAAACATCGCACTCGCTGGAGCCACCGGTTTATGGTGCACTTCAATTTGCAAAGTCACCAATAAAATGGGGCCCCAACGCAGGGCTTTTAAATCGGGGACCGGGGCAATAAAAGTCGTCGCCATCATGCGCACCAAACCCACCGAATAATCATGCAGCCCCCGAGCAGTCACAGATATTACCGGCCAGTTGCGAAGATCACGATGCCGGGACCAATTTGACCCCGTGGGTTGGGTGAAGTACCACTCAATGTCGCGGGCGCGCGCGCGAGTCCTGCAGCCAATTACTCGATGCGCCGCCGTGCAGTGCCGTGGTGGATATGCTGAAGTAGAAGCCGTATCAGCTACTAAAACGGTCGTAAAACCACGCGGCCGACTGTGTCGACTTCCCCGGTTTTTAGTGCCTCATTATCGGGAACGGAACCGCCGGTCGTTTATTGGACGATTATTTGTGGTCCGTCGTCGCGGTAACAATGCGCCCGCAGTTTCAGGATTAGCAGTACTGTCGATTACCGACTTTGATTTACCGACTGCTTCAGCGAGCTTCTTCTGGGAGTCCATCTTCTGGGCCAATTAGTACCCGCTCTTTATTCCAAGAGTTTTTCGGGGCGAAACCGATTCCTGCCCAAAAAGGATGCGCAGTTCAAACTCAGACGGACCTCTAGTGAACTATTTAGCAGCGCATCGACTCGACTCTCTAAACCAGTTCCACCACCGACCGGCCAGTAATCGGCTGCCTGATTTACAGCCGCAGCTAATGACGTGCGGCGGCCCCCCCTGTTCGACCGACTGCAACCCTTCCCGAGCCTTGATTGACTGGGCCCGGTCGGCCTTGGCTAACGGTAGCAGCCAGTCGGTAGCCAGCTCCGAACGTGGACCATCATTCGAAAATTCTATCATTAAGGCGTCCCCGGGACGGGCCAGTTGTTAAGCCTGGCAAGCGGTGCCAGCACCAACCTGATTGCATCCGAACACCACCGGAACCTTCATCCGGGAGCGGAAATTAGTGACTTATTTACTTTATTTAATACTTCTTACCACTCATTACAATTCGCGCATGTGAGCTAATAAAGTCGGTAACAAGTGCCTGGCCGGGAGCTGGTGGGCCGGCCGCCCTTCGCACAGAGGGAGTCATTACGATGCTGCTAGGGCTAGGGGAAACACACGAAACTTACGGCGCGGCACAGACGTCGATCAATCGCGGGGCGGCCTTCACCACGACCGTCCACGGGTTCGCACGGGGATCTCTCTGAAGGACACTGAAGCGGTGGTGCCACGTTGATAATGAGCTTTCCGCGCCCTGATTGTCTTCCGGACGGCAGCGCGCACACGGCCACCCTAATGAGAAGCCAAGGAAGCAGCGCAGCGCTGACGCCAGGAATTCCACCGGCTGTCAATCGACTGACGACGGTGGCTGATGAGTTGTGGTCAATCGTGGACGGCGTGGACTCTCTGCGGTCTGATACGACAGGACGACAGGAGATGCGTCGTCGTCGTCGTCGTCTAGACGCGCGGCCCTCGCCGTCGATCACGGCCACAGCATTGACAGGGCCCAGCAGCCGTCATTACCCCCGCGCGGATAGTTAATGTGCTTCCCCGGGCCGCGCCCCCTCTTTTGCATAGCGCCCGGTTGGGGCGCGCCCGCGAGACTTAGAACGACTTCTTAATGGAAAGACCTAACCCAATGCGGTTCCGAGGATCCGGCGTGGCTTGCGGAAAGGATGCCCGAGCCTTTCGGGCTCGTTCGCGCCCTGTCAGTCAGGCCGCAGAGTCCGCCATGGCCGCAGCATAAGATTTTTCGATGCTCCACGGTGGTGGTGGCGATGATGGCGTAAATTGGCCCGAGCCCTGATTGCCGGGCGCTGCCTTTTTTAATGTTAATTTTTGCTTTGTTGTTTTATTACAATTTATGACCCATTAGGGCACCTCCTTAAAGCTGATGGCAGTGTCCGGGCTACGTGTCTGGTCCGCGGCTGGTGTCTTTTTTTTTTAATTATGTCCCTCGTTATGTCCCGCTTATTATGATGAAGCCTTTGCAACAACAACGGGCCCTGCCTATGTAGCCGCCGCGTTCCACTCATTGGGCTTCGATGATACGACTCACAAAACAATACCCTTAAAGTGTCGGGATACAAGACTGATTGTCTTTTACAGCGGGTTTTTTTTTTAGTTTGTTCCATGTTTTAGTAGCACAATCGCTGCTCAACATCTGACACCGCCAACAGCCAAGGCCAGTCATTAGTGCAATCTGGACGAGGATCTACGCTTTTAGCCTGGAGACTTCAAAAGCCGTATGGTAGCCATTTTTATTGCAAATCGCCCGTATTTTTGGTTGGTTCTTGCGTGACCAAAACGGAACTCTCGGGCGACGGATTAGCTTATCGATCGAGAGTTTGCCCCACAGGGCACACGCATTAATTGGGCTACCCGTTGGGTGTACAACACACTAGGGGGCCTGAGGCGAAACAATCGGTCCACCGTGAGCATGGCACGGATTCGGTTAGACCGGCCACCGGCAGCACCTATCGGCGATCGCCTACGAACCCATAGAGCACCCCCCCAGGGATCGAAATCGAACAAGGTTTAAGGCATCGAGAGCAGCATAAATTCGGCAGAACCTCGATCGGCACCCCGGCCGTGATCGTGATGAAAAAGAAGGTGCGTATGCGCGCTTGCATGTCCCCGGTGCCCTTCGAATCGATTGAGTTGCAAGTTGTTGGTCGAATAACAAAAAAAAAAAAAAAAGGGAACGCTGTTTAACTGCATCGACCGCATCGGTCGGAGGAATGCTTCGAGGATGTTGGACCACGGCACGTTCGCTTTCGATGACCGCCGGCTCGGCGGCATTCCTCGCACACTGGGTGGGTAGCAGTGTAACCCCAGATGACCCTTCGGCGTCTTCGAGGGCTGGAGCCCCGCATAAACCCGACCGGCGACCGGCGAAGGTCCGTGCCAGCGCGCCGCGCCAGCTGCATGCTTATTAACACTTGGCGATTGCCGGCGGTGGCGGCTTAAGTACGGTTTGGGCAGAAGTTTTTAGCACCTCCGGTGTGGCCGGGCTAGAGAAGTATCCATGCCCGCCAGAGTCGGGCGCAGGCGATGAATCATACCGCGCCAAGCCCCGGACTGACCGGACGTCGTGGACGGCAGAGAGGTTTTGAAGAAAAAAAAATCTGGCGAATCGTGACTTGAGTCGGCGGCAGTACAGCAGCCCAGCACCGGCAATTATTAGTGGGTCAATAGTTTAAGGACAATTAGCTGTGGCCAGATCTCGGTGGACCCAGCATATCGGTATATGCTGTGGAGCGTTCAATTCAAACTTTGCCCCGAAGACGATACATTTGGAGGACTGAGCGCGGTGCGGCCAAGATCGGTGCTTCTCCGCAGTAATGAATGCTGCCACTTTTTATCTGTATTTCGAGGTTGGGACCTTGGATACGTATCCTGGAAGTTTTATGAACATCGGTTCACATGCTTAAAAAAAGCGTTTGAAAGTGACTGTAGATAAAAAAAAGCCAAGCTGTATCCACAACGTCGATCGTCGATCATCGATCAAATTGTAGATGGAATGTTTCGAACAGTCGTGCTAGAACCTATCACCAGATGGCGCACCAAGCTTGAATGCTCGATGATTCGACTGAGAACCGAGTTAGATTCATAAATAATTAAAACGCGGTTGTAAATTTCACGAATGCGAGGGTCAACTAATCCATTCACTTACTTTGGCATAGACATATTTAATTTTCTGCGCAGAGTTTCATCTAGCGAACGCTTTTTTTTTGTTCCAAAAATGGACCTTGAATCACTTTATCACGTTCGCCAGATAATTTAGTGAAATATAAAAAAAATTACAGTTCCGGAGATTAACTCTGGTAATTTCCGACACTGTACTGGCCTTTCACACGGTACAACGTCAATTAGTGCAAACAATGGAAGCCTTGAATCATTCAGTGCGTTGGTTTGTTTTGACCCCATGTTGACTGCATTGAGACCATGTCCAGAGAAAATCTACGAGTGCCCTAAATGCTATGATAAAAACAGAGCTCCAGAAAGAATTTTAGTTACTATTGAGTCGATATATTTAATTTCGTTTACAGAACAATTTCTTAGCTGTAGAAAACATGTAGCAAACGAAATGAAGATTCGGAAAAATATGACCTCCTTTTGGATTTTACTGCATTGAGCGCAGCATCTGAAAACCTGCTTGCCGCGCACTTTACGGCGAATTTCGGACCGGCACCGGCTTGGGCTCGAACTCGTTTTAAGCCCTGAAATAAAATGAGACAACTCCTTTTCCAGCACAGAAACGTAAAGTGCATGCGCCACCAAAAGCAGCTCTAAACCTTTCAGCAGCTCCATTTTAGCGTCATTTCGCGCGCGGATCAACCGACCAGTCCACCACTGTCCATATGCGCCTTCGATGGCGCAGGGGTCGACATTGGGAGCGGCGCATGATGCGGATTTGCGGATCTCGGCCACACGCGATCACTATCGGGCAGCTCACTAATTGCACCTCACCTTCACAATCCTGACACCTTAGCGGGGCCAATCTGCGCACCTCGACACCTCCTCCTAGAGGCGACCATAAACACCGGATCGGATTATTGGAACTCCTAAAGTCCGCCAGCCCTGACCATGCTCTATTCGCACATAGTGCCTTGCCAGTAGAAAAGACCTTGAACTTTCATCACTCACGACACACGCATCCGGGAACCGCCGCCGGCGGCCATTTAAGGACCGTGACGGGTGGATTGGATAAGGCGAAACCATCTTCGGGCCGCGAGCATAATTTGAGAATATTGCGTGCCTTTTTTTTTTTTGTTCTGTTCTCTCGAGCCCCAACTTCCGCCATTATTGGACCAGCCGGCCTTTGGGCAGGAGCGGGGGGCATTAATTGCTGGACTCTGTGCGCTCTAGCTCCTTCGACGTTTGGCCGCGGCGATGCGATAATCATAGCCCGCACGCGGCACACTCGGCCGGTTATGCTGTTTATTATTTATCGACACCGGAGCCGGGAAAAGAATGACACGCGCGACATAACCCGGCCTGGCGTAACCTTCGCGCGTCAGCTTTAGCGCCCGAGAACCTGTCCCCCCTCTGCCGGAGCCTTTCCGGGGCGACCTTTCCGCACGGTAATAGCGCGTAAAAAGGCAGACGAACTAAGGCAAAGGGGACGTGGTGGCCCATAAGGCTCGAAACCGTCGGACTCGAAACGATTCTCTTCCGGCAGCATAACAGCAGCCCCGTTCTCTGATGTTGGTCAGCCCCACAAGCCGTCAACCGTCTGGACGTCAGGTCAAATGGCACACGAAGAAGTAAATGCCAGACGAAGTTCTAGAAGCAGGGGAGTGCCCACCACCGATCGTGTTAAGTGTCGGGGGCCCACACGGAGCCCAAATAAAGCCATCCACCAGGTGAACCAGAGCGACGACGCCGCCGCCGGACGGGTTGTCCGTCGTGTCCCAGTGGTGCGTCTAACGCCACGGCCGCCCCGATCGATTAAGCTATTGACTGAAGGGCTTCGGGCCTTCCGAAAGGGGGCTTTAATTGAATTTATGGGTAATTTTTGCGTGTCATGTCATTGCGACGTTGGCCTTTTTTGCTGCGCGGCCCCCTCTCGACTCGGACCCGAAAGCGCCGCGCGAGGAGGGGCCCAGCCAATAGCCAGCCAGCCAGCCAGCCAGCCAGCCAGCCAGGCACGGTGCACGGTTGTTCACATCTTTACTGCACGCGCACCACGCTCTTTGTCCTTGTTAATGAGTCGTTCTACAACGTTACAACACACTCTCGATCCGCGCAGCGCACCCAGCCCAGCAGGACCGTCGCCCTCGCGGCCAACGCAGCTGACACGGATTATAAAGATGTTAGAGTGCGCGGCCGCGGCGTTGCGACTTCATATTTCATGCGCAAACATGTGCGGGGCTCTCCGCGCGGGACGATGCCCGCCCGTTTCGTGCGGGGGGGGTTTGGAATTTTTGTGCACGCCATGCCCTTGTTTTGCATACGCCGCAGGGTTTGTCCCCCGCCGGTCCCCCGTTTTTGATCACGCACCAAATGCACAATCGGATGCATCTGTAAGCACCCGGACCCGTGTTGGCCCAGGATTTCCTTATACTTGGTGGATTCGAATTTTGGAGATCTTAGAGTTCTAGAAGGTTCGAGGTCGCAGAATAGAAGTGGGTTTCCAAAGGGCATCGGTTGACGAAGTACGTGTTTTTCAGCTCTTATTACGACTATCGGAAAGTTCTTTCAGTGTTGCAAAAACAGCCAAACCAAAAAATTTTCATGATTTTCAGTGACTTTTTTGTGATTCGCATGTAATGGGAATTTTTTTCTCCAATTCGGAAATGTGCCCTGTTCTTTGAACGTCTCTCAACTTCTAAGTTTTATCCTTTTTTTGGTGGGCAACTGCAAAACTCGCGCAGACTCAACCTATCGACAACCTATCAAGGTCCGGAAAAGCAGATGTTGGATCCGACCTGACTTTCTGACGAGTCATGCACCAGTCAGTAAACAGTCGTTATTGTTTGGCAGTGTGGTCTAGCTCAAAAAAACCTCGCCTTAAGTTCTCTATCTTTCGGTTTCTTTTGGTAATTTATCAGAATCATTTTTTGAGATGTTTGTTTTTGGATTCGGACGTTTGTTTCGGATAATGTTTTCATATTAGACCCCATCGATAGAGCAGTCGATAATGCTCGTCACTGTCACGCAGCCTGGCCATGGGTTCGAATCCCGGGACGCGCCCGTAAAAACACACCGTTACAGAAAGCAACAAATATTAGCTAAGCGGTCTTGGCTTGCACCATCGTCTCGACGGTTATAGCCGAATAGGAAGAACTAATTTTAATTAAGAAGTAGTCATAGTCAATTTTCGATTCACAGCATTCAAGCTTTAATTTATTTAATTTAAAAATCCTTTGAATAACTTCCGGTGTGGACTCCTCTAGTTCTTGAACTGAATTGCGAAAGCCAAAAGAGACAAAAACGGATCTTGCGCTACAACCTTCTACATTCAAATGTTTTCTTCATTTTGTATTTTAAACTGTTCACTTAAAATTATCACCTTTTTTATATGGAAATTAGCCATATTGATTCAGAAGTTTAAGTTAGCCAAACGGACAGAATGTGCAGATCCCTTGAGACCTTGCAGATTGCGGCAAAATATTGTGAGACTTAGTGGCAATTGGTGCAATTAGTGGGCCGATACGCAACCCCTCAAGTGCCGCTCCCTTTTTTCTTCCCTCATTCGCCGCACCTTGAAAGTGATGGCCGCGCGCAATGCGTATCAGCAACAAATTACTGACAAATTCAACTCATCCCGCGGCACTCACCACGCGGCCCCGCCGAGACTCATAATTACATGCCGCTACATCTCCCTCCTCCCGCCGGCCAGCAAAAACTACGTTCCGTCGCCTTGCGGGCGAAAAAAACAAATTCGTGACGCCTTGTGTTGCCTCGAAATTAACCTATCCTTCTCCCCGTTCGTGGCTTTTCGTTGCAGCGGCCAAATGTCTTCTACTGGACGGTGGTGCGCCGGAGCTGCGCACGAGGGACGAACCAAAGCTGAAGGATATCGCCAACACACTGAACCGGTGGAGCAGCCCCTGCATCACGGACAGTCTGTCACTCATCGCCGGGCTCGGTGACCACCTGGAGAAGCCGCAGTGCGCGCAGGACGAAAACACGGTCCCGGCGCAGTACACCAACGGCGGCGGCGGCGGCGGCGGCAGCGGAGGTGGTGGTGCGGGAGGCTTGGGCAGCGTAGGCGGCACTCCCCTGCAGATGCGGCCCCAGTCCCTCACGTTACCGTCCAGTGCGCCTGCCATCGTGTCGGCGATTGTGAAGAAAATCCCGACATCCGCCGGCGGCGGCAAAACGGCCGGTCATCAGGGACCGCCCCCGCCGGCCCCGCTCGGTCAGCTGAGTCTGCCGGGTCTGAACTGCTCTAGTCTGAAGCTGAAGCCTAGTCAAACGCACGAGCGGGGCGACCCGGACGGGGACTGCGGGATGGACGAGGCGCCCGTGAGCTATCTGGGCAAAAACTCCGAGCACCGGGTGTCCGTCGGGTCCGAGCCCGAGCTGCTCCACGCGAAGAAGGGCTGGCTGCAGAAGCAGGACGTGCGGGCCGGCGACTGGAGCAAACACTGGTTCACGCTGCGCGGTGCCGCCCTCTTCTACTACCGCGACCCGGTCGCGGAAGAGAAGGGCGTCCTGGACGGGGTGCTGGACGTGAACAGCATCACCAGCATCACCGAGGTGCCGGTCACCAAAGGCTACGGCTTTCAGCTCACGGTAAGTCGCTCGGTCGTCACTCTGACATGCTACCCTCACTGACCACTGACCTCCTCTTCCAGACCTGGGACAACCACCGGATCGTCCTGTCAACGGGCACGATCAACATCCGGAACAATTGGATCAACGTGCTGAAGAACGCGGCCGGACTGCCCCCGTCCAAGGCCACGCTCAACAACAACAGTCTCGGGCTGAGCAACCAGAACGACGACAACTTCAAGACGTTACCGGACAAAGCGGGCCAGACGGTCGGGCCACCGGCGGGGGCCGCGCCCCCCGCGTCGTTACCGCTCGAAATCGAGCTGCTTGCAGCATCCGGTGAAGTCGAGCTGCAGAGGCAGGCGCTGAAAAAGAAGAGCTCGAAATTGCTCGAGAAAAATAATAATTCGAGCGGACTGCACATCGAAGGTGTAACGCCGTTGGCGGGCGAGGATGTGGTCGACGCGGCCCCACCGTCAGCCCCCCGGAAGGATGTGGTAGTGCACCTGGTGGCCCGCGGTCCCCCGAAGCCGATCGAACACGGTGGTGCGCCAGTGGACGGAAGCAGTAACGGAAGTAATAGTAATAGTCAGCCTCAACCAAAGTCGGTCGTGCAGTCGCCCGTGACGCCGGTGACGCCCAAGTCGCTGCTGTTCTCCTCGGACGAGGAGTACCGGACGGCGTCGGAGGGTGGCCGGCGGGACAGCGTCGGCGACTGGGGTTCGCCGGTGTCACCGTCACCCCCGTCGGTGCCGCTTTGTGCGGTCGCGCGTACCAAAGATAGGTTAAGAACGTCCCCAGCGTCCCAGGGCGTCCCCCGGGCTCTGCACAAGCGCAGCCGTTCGTCACCACCCACCTCCCGACGCAGCACGCTCGAGAGTGCCCCAACGGACGCGCCGATAATCAACACGGCGCTACAGGAAGAGGAAACGGGTCTCGAGAAGGAACTGCAGCTACGGTTGCAGGCCGCCGAGAAGGAGCTTTCGATGTTGCGCGAGGAAACCCACGAACGGGAAGCCCGAATGTCCGAGCTGCTCACCACGCTCGAGCGGACGGAACAGGAACTGACGCGAAAGCGCGAGCTCGAAGAGAACCGCGAGAAGTTGATGGTGCAGCTACAGGAAAGCCGAGCCGCCGGTCAGGACGTAATCGAGCGGGTGACCCACGAGCTAAACCGGAGCCGCGACATGACAAAGGACCTGGAGGAACGGCTGGCGCGCGGAATCGAGGAGAACGAATCACTGTACCGGAAGCTGCAAGAGTTCGGCATCACGAGCCCCGCATCGAGCATGTCCAGTCTGGTGACGGCACCGAGCACGCCGGTGGCGGTGGCAGGGCGCAAGATGAAGCGCATGGACTCGTTCAGTGACCTCACGTTCCTGTCCGAGATCGATCCGGGTGCGCTCGATAAGGACCAGCTGGCGGACGAGTACCGCGAGCTGCGGGCACGCTTCGAGCGGGCCGTCAGCGAGCTGAAGGCGATGAAGCGCGAGCTGAAGGACGCCCACGGGCTGTACGATGATCTGGAGATCGGGTACGTCACGCTGCAGAAGGAGCTCGATCGGCAGGTCGAGGCGCACGGAGCCGAGTCGCGCATGATGGCCGACCGGATACAGGACATGACGAACAAGTACACGGCGGCCGAGAAGCAGGTGCGGCTGCTGAAGCAGAAGATGGTCCGCTCGGAGAAGCGCCGCTCGCTGTCGCTCAAGGGCAAGGAGTCGCTCTCGATCCAGAAGGAGCTCGAGGAGAAGGTCAGCGAGCTGGAGAGCAAAATCGACGCCCTGGAGGCTGGGGTACCGATCGTACCGAAAGCGGTCGCCGTCGAGCTGGCCGCTCCGGAAGTCGCCGTCCCAGCGGTGGTCAGCCAGCCGACGAAACGATCCTCTTCCACGACGACGCGGTTGCGTCGCAAGAGCCTCGACAGCGCGTCGTTGTCATCGCAACCGATGCAGGTGTTGCTGCGATTGAACAACCTCGAGAAACGGGTCGAAGGTGTGCAATCGGGATCCGAGTTGGCAGCGAAGCGGGATGTGAGCGAGTGTGAAACGGCCAGCACGGCTTCCAGCGCGAGTCCTGCCCCGTGTGGTGTCCCTCCTGTCCGGGGTGTTCCGGAGCATCTGATGGATCGGCTGAAGAGCCTCGAGGGGGTGGTGATCTCGGTGCGCGAGCTGGTCGATCAGAGTCTCCAGCAGTTTCATCATCTCCGCTCGGCACGATCCCGTCGCTCCGTGTCGCCCATGGCCGACAAGAAGGACTCGTTCCGGTTCATCGAACGCTGTCTGGCGGAAGTGTCGAAACTGTTGCGCGAAAGCTGCGACAACTGCATCGTCCAGGATGGTTACGGCAGCACGGCAAACGGACCGGCCAGTGTGCTCGTCCTACCCGATTCGAATCCCATCAAGCTGGCCCTCAACCAGCTGGAGACGCAGCTGAAGAACAAACTGTCCGATCTGCTGAAGCAGCGGCGAATGCTGCGCGAAACGAACGGGCTTTCGCCGCGCAAGGATATGGAGCTGCTGGCCGAGCGGATCGCGTTCGAAAGTGTGTGCTTCGGTCGGCTACGGCACGCTCTCGAGCGGGCCGATAATCTGCAGGAGTTCGAGGAGCGTCAAACCAAAGTGGAAGTATGCGAAACGATTCAGCTAATGTCGCTGCTGAAGGCCAAGCTGTCGGGCAAGTGTGCGGTCCGGCCAAGCAGCAGCGTCGACGTGCTGGCAAGCGTGTTAGCCCGCAAGCTGATGCTTTCGGCCGGACGGACCAGCACCATCCGCACGCTTTCGTTCCCACCCATCGGCACCACGCTGCTGGATGATCTGCTGCGGCAGCAGAACGAGGTACACCTGATCGCGAAACGCTACAAGACGACCGCGATGGAGAACCTCGCCTACGGGCTGGCAGCCGAAACGCTCAGCTACATCTCGTCTTCGCACGAAACGGTACAGGGTGCGGTGCAGGAAGCGTGGCGCCAAGCGCAGGAAGCGGTCAACGCGGAGCTGGTGCAATCCGAGATCGCCCACATTATGATGCGGAATGCACAGCGCTACGAGAACTCCCTGGCGCCCGCCTTCGGATACGCGCTGTCCACCCAGGAGCGGATCACCTTCGAAACGTTTGCCGATGCGGTGCACGAAGCGTTGCGCCGGGAGATGGATGCGGCCGTGGCACAGCTTACCGAGTGCTACGAGGAAACGCTCGCAAAAATGAAACGTGGCCAGTGGCGGTTGCACCTCGAGCAGGAACGCAAGCCAAGCGAGGGACGCCAGCTGTTGGGCGAATTTGCGGACATTATCGCTCACAAGGCGCTGATCGATGCGCGCGTCCAGGTCCTGAAGGGTGACTACGTGCCGTGTCGCAGGAACCAAGAGGAGCCCGACACGGCTGGCCGGGTGTTCAGTGTGGCCGCACTGAAGCAGTACGAAACCCTCTACACCGAGCTGACGACCGATCTGGAGGTGACGAACGCGGACGACATCCTGGCGGAGGCAGATTTCAACTTCATGTACAAGTACTTTACCAGTGAGCACTCGCTCAACAAGGCGGAAGTGAAGGAGGTGTCCGCCATCCTGAACGAGCTGGAACGGACGGTGGTGGCGCTGCAGAGCAATCTGAGGCCACTGGAGGACGGGAGTAGCAGCGCGACGCTCGCGGCGACCACCGCTATCGATGTCGACAGTCTCCGTAGCATCCATGCGCGCTGTGTCGAGATCCAGCAGCGGATCGATTCGCTGATCACGGTCGCCAAGCAGTTACGGCAACGCAGCGAACAGTGCGCTAAACTGCAGGACCGCTTACAGCAGGTAACGCAGGACCACGAGCGGGAGCTGGCCACACTGAGGAAGGAGAACGAGCAGCAACTCGCCCAACTGCAGCGACAGATCGACGAACAGCAACGGCGTATTCAGGCGATCGACACCGAACGGGTGGAGCTGCTGGAGAAGCTAAACAACGAGCGCAATCTGTTGAAGCAAAAGGAGAAGGAACTGCACGACGCGGCCGTTCGGTTGACGCGCGTCGAAGCGGCCAGCAACGAGAAGGACAAGGAGATCGAGGATCTGCTCGATAGCTACGATCAGGAGCACAAGAAGGCACGGGCGCTCAAGGATCGGTGCGACGAGCTGGCGGACAGTTGCCGGCGGACCGCGGCCGAGTACGCCGAGCTGGAGAAGGAGCGGGACTATCTGTTCGAGGAGGTGCGCAAGGAGCAGGAGCACGTGAAGAAACTGGAGAAGCATCTCGAGCTGCTCGAGACGGAGCACGCGCAGCAGGTGGACAATCTGCACGCCGCGTACCGGGAGCAGCAGATGGCGAACGAGCTTGACTCGCAGAAGGACAAGGACGACGAGGATAGCTTGCGGTCGCGGTACCAGGCCGAAATCGAGCAGCTGCGGGTACGTTGTCCGGAGCGAGTCCCCAAGCTGTTTGGGTAGAGTAACTTAATCACTTAATAACCCGTTCACAGGCACTGTGTGAGAAGGGGTTGGCCGCCATGGAGGCGTCGCACAAGCGCATCATTCACGATCTGGAAGAGAAACACCAGCAGGACATCGGGAACCTCATTCTGGAGAAGGAACAAGCGTTGGCCGAAGAAACACAGGTACGGAGGGCGTTTTCGGGGACGAACGAACGTGTTTGATAAATCCTCTGTCCTTTTCCGTTTTCGCAGGCCACACTGGCAGCACTGGACGCCATGAAGAAAGCTCACCAGAACGAGGTTCAGCGCGAGGTGACCCGCTTCAAGCAGGAGTTTCTCAAACAGTTCCAAAAGGGGGGCCAACCACCGCAAGCGTTCCGCGAGAAAGAGTAAGCACCGTAAGTAATGTCGTGTAGTTCGCATCACTAATAGCATCACCTTTGGCCACAGGCAAGAGCTGGAAGACGTGCGGCTAGAGATACTGTCCCTCTCGGAGAAGTACTCGCTCAAGTGCGTGGAGACGGCCTCGCTGGAGGAGAAGCTGCGCATCGCCACGCAGCAACTGAAGTGTTCCCAGCAGCACATCCAGCAGCTCGATGTTAGGTAAGGGGTCACCGTTCACACCGGCCAGGGCGGCGTTGGCACTCATCTCGATTCTTTTAGAAACAAACAACTTCGGGCTCACTTCGTCTCGAACCAGGCGGAGGAGACGGCCTCGGCCCCACCACAGACCAGCAGTAACGTCGTAACGCCAAAGGACATCAATCTGTTTAGCAGCAGCGCGGTAAGGAGCTACCGGTGCCACGATCCTTAACCACCTCCACGTGTTTTGTGCCACCTTCCTGTACCTTGTGTGTGATCACGATTGTGGCTGGTGTTCCTCTGTGTGTTCCCCTTCCTGGTCCTCGGCAGCATGTTCGAACGCATTGCATGCCCTACCTCTCTCTCTCTCTCGATTCCCTCTGGTCCCCTTTTTCAACTCCTTCACCAGCCCCTTTGGACCTTGTTGTTGCGTGGCGTGCCCTTTTTTGATGTGTTTCGTTTTTCTCCCAACGCCTAATCACTAACCCACCCACGAATGTTCCACAACCACCATTTATCATCGAACCCACAACACCACCCTTCTATCAGCAGCACGAAACCGATCTGAACCTGAGTTCTTCTCCTGCGCGATCCTCGCCCAAGCACCACCACCATCACCGGATGGCACTGGCACCGTCGGCGGCGGGAATGGCGACTCTCGGAAATGGCGAGCCGCACTTGGCAGCAGCACCGGGCTCGGGGGCGGCATCGAACGGGGGAGCGGCCCCCGACACCAGCAGCAGCCCGATCGAGCTGCTCGATCTTCGCGAGTGCCAGCACCTACTGAACAATAAGAAAGAATCACATCCACGGTTAAAGTTTACCGAAGGTAGCCTTCCATTTACACAAGCACACACTCTTTTGGGCTGAACGGGAATCCTTTTTTTTGTTGGGCCGGACATGAACAGGGGCACTTGCGCGGTGATGGCTTCGTTCTTTGTTTCCTACTGAATAGTGTTGACAGCTTTTAAACTCTTACCCTGTCGTAACCTTTGAATAAAACGCCGGTTAAATAGCATCTTCCTGTTCCTAACACAAAGAAAAGCCACACTAACAAGTGCATGTGCATCGAGCAGGTTTTTGTGTTGCAAAATGGTTTCAAAGTGGCTAGGATTTCTAGTGTTTGCCAATGTACAATTGTCTTACCCTGCATGTAATTTGGTAGTGTTTGACGTAGCAGAGAATTAGGGTCCACCGGCTCGTGGTCCGTTCGGTTCGAAGGCGACTAATCCGCTGTATCTTCTGTTCCGATCCAGGAGCCAAACTAGGCGTAGCACCGATCTTCTCTACCTCCACCACGACCTCCTCGGCCGGCGGCGCCTCGGCGGCCATCCTCGAGTCGGTCAACCTGGCCAGCAGCACCAACAACAACCGAGCCAAAGTTCTCAACTCCAAACAGCTGAACATGAACCTTATCAGCGGCGGCGGGTCGGCGGTCGGTCAACCGTCGCAGCCGGCATCGGCCGGTTCGCCCTCGATCCTGTCGCTGCCCCTGATCACGAGTGCCACACTGAAGAACAGCAATCTTCACCGAAACACGACGACGAGCACGAGCGGCGGCCTCAGTGCTACTAGCGGTGCCGGCGGCAACCACCTCATCCTCAACCACAGCGGTGGCAACAACAACAACAACAACAACAGCCACGTGCATAACAACAATAATATTAGTAGTAGCAATAATAATAATAATAATGATAACGATAACAAGCACGAGCTTAAGCCATCGACTAAACATTGTTCGCCCCCTCCCTTAGATGAGAGGGACGTTGAACAGCAAATTCATCGGTTCGAGTTGGAAATCTAGACAAACCAATAGAAGGCACCCACACTAAACACACACACAGGCAGACGCGCAGCATGATGAAGCGGTGCACCTTAACTTGACGCATAGTTTGGAACGCACATTGGAAAGCGAAATTTTTATCAACGGCCACAGAGTTTGAAGCTTTTATTTTACAACTTCCATCAAACGGATTCCAAAACACACGCCCACTAATGCAGCAGCACAATGCACTAAACACCCACACCCAGAAACGAAAGAGTTCAACACGAAACGCGCATCAATCATTATTATTATTAGAGCACGCGCATTACGACAAACCAAGAACACGCAAAACGCAAACGCATGCATAGAGGCCAATAACAAAAGCTTGCAACTTGCACGTGGAACGTGCACGTGGCCCCCAAGGAGGGGGGCGGCGCGGGAGACAGTGGGCAACAGGATTCCGGCAGCAGACCGCAGGCAAAACCATACACAGGACGACAAGGGACAGGACGCTTGTGATTGTTGTTTTATATTGTTGATTCATTTTAGGCTGTTTTTCTTTTCCACAAACAATCGAACACACACCGAAACGCTGTTGCCGGGAATCATGGTTGCGATCGTTGCTTTTGCTGTTGTTGTTGTTGTTGTTGATCGAGCGCTGATCGAAGGATTTGGCGGCACTCGAGCGGATACCGCAGCGTGCGCCTGCCGGGAAGCTAGGCAATAGGACGAATATCGTTTTAAATCGTTTCCGCGTGCGCCGTCCGCGTGAGCCTTAATTTGATTTATTTATTGTAAATTTTCCCTTTCACTTTCTCTCTCTCTCTCTCTCTGTAAACGTTTACCGTATTTTTTGTATCACCAGACTGTGGCCCCTACAGAGGGGTGCCTTAATCACCACTCACCAGTTAATTGAGCACGGCTTTTTATTTTGTTGATTTTGTTCATTGTACGCCATGCAAACGATTTACGAGCAAAACTGTCGAACTGTCGAGTTTCTATTTCAAGTGCAGTAACGCTTCCTTAATAAACTGTTTGACTGTGACCCCACGAAATACGGAACCCCACCACCGCCAGAGCAAGCGCACGTTGACTAACTTCGTTGCGTTACGCTGCAGACGGTCAAATCGCTGCTTCGGGCTTTTCTCGGGGGGAAATGGGTGGACGAACGAAACGTTTAGTGTTAAGAATCGATTAGGAAAGCAATTACCATTGTCTCGCCTAATACCTAACATCCCCGAATCCGCAATGTGTCTTCCCTTCGTGTCCTTTTTCGCGAGCTAAAACGATGAATAATGGTGCCTTTCACTTTTTTTGTGTAATACTTTTCTTGGTAGGATTACTATTTTATGGAGTTTTTCTCTTTTATGTGTATGTTTTAGGTTTACCTGTACGCGTTTACGTTACTTTGTAATTCTGTAAAAAAAACTGAAACAAACTCCCTGTCCCAGCACCACCACCACCGTTGCGTTGTAGTTTAGCCATGTAAGAAGAACCACACCGAAAAGAACCGAGCGACAGTGAAACACGCGACAGCCGCACTCCGAGGCCAGGAGGAGTCGAAAGTGGGCTGCAACTATCGTTAGTTTTTCCCGTTTATTTTTTGTTCGTTTAAATGTTAGTTTTGCGACGATAGCCGAGGACGGGTTTCGCGTGTGTAGAAAGTGTATTTTGTATGATTTATTTGTACCCTTTCCCCCGGGGATGATCGCCTTTTCCACGACAACCTCCTCACCTCACCGGAAAAGTTAGTGAAAAATATATTGAAGTCTCAATTTGTTAAAAAGTTAAACCGTTTTGTGTGTTTTCACTTCTTAAGATGATGACAGAAATCGAAACGAACACGCACTGGAGACTTTTCGAGCGCCGGCGCTGAAAAACGATTTTTTCGCCTATCAGCTGCGCCAACGAACGGTACCAGGGTCGAAGGAGCGCACAGAGGCTATCGTTACCAGCTGCGTCGACACGGGTGCGTCCGCATCAAAATTCTGTCGAAAGAGAACCGATTTCAGCAACATTTCCAACAGGGCACCAGGTTGTATCGCGGAGGTAGCCCAAATTCCCCTGATTAGAAAGAGATCAGGTTGACCTCTTTGCTCGCCCGTGGAGATTAGTGGCCTGATGCTGATCACTGATTGGTGCGATAAACGATCTTCTCTGAGAGCTGATCTGCCAGGGTGACCAGATGAGATCGGCGAATAAAATTGATTTATTGCAAGTAAAGAAGGTGTTTTTAATTAATCAATTGATTTTTCGTTTATTTTCCGACATTTGGGATCCGCAGATCCGATTGCATGATACAGGCAAACAATATTTTTAGCAATATTTCAGTATTATTGTGTTGGTGCAATTTTTATCTTACCTTACTTTTCTCCTCCATTTCTTTTGGTGGCCAATTGCTTTCCAAGAACCAAGAACTTTAAGAACCATCTTAAATCTTTTATTGACTTTCAAATAGAAAGAAATCACATTCAAATCGTTGACCGAGCTGACCGAAATAAAACGTCGATTCTTTTTACTTTTTACTTTGGTTTATTATACAAATGAATCAGTAGAAGTAAGTGAATGTGTTGCAGAGGTTCAATATGCCTAAAAAATAGCTCTTATGAAACACTACACTCTCGCCTCCCTGCCTTTCTCTGCTCTAACTCTACGTTTGCACCATCATTTCACAATCCTGGGCCACCCGGCGGCCTACATGCAAGTCTTCTCGGTTCCGTGTCACACTCTTCCCCACCATTTTGTTTAATTAAAAGGTACGTGACCCCTTTATCGTCCTAGCTACCACCTACAATCTCTCACTCTGCGGCAATTCCAATCGGGAGTTGACGTGCCCAAACGCCCGGAATCCGACAAAAAGCCGTAAACGCCGTGCACCTTTCGATAAGCTAGTGGAATGAATCGGTTTCTGTTTTGGAAGGTATAAAACAACGCTTAGCGGAATGTGTATTCGGGTTTTAAATAAACAGCTAAATGCGCAGTAACACACATTTTTAACGACAAATTAAATTAATCTTATACCTAACGGTGCCCATCAAACTGCCAGTCCCTTTCACGAACCATTAATATTAAAATCTCGATGCTGTAACGCCGGTTGCAAGTGGCATGCACTGAGCGGCGCAGGCTGAGTGTTCGTCCCGTGTAACGTGGGTTCGGAAGAGGGTTTCGGAATATTCCTCCCAATGTGTGTACCTGCACGATAGTATTCGTATTCGATGCGCATCGAGCATAAATGCGTTGGTCAGGTACAAAATATTGCAAATAAACTCGAAAAACTCTGAGCACTCTGAGTGCGACGAAAGGATAGCCTAAAGAAAAATTGCTCACTCGTAATATTGCTCGTAATTTAGCGTGTTTTTGGACAAAAAATAACACATAAAACAACGATTCCTTGTTCGACTACGAACAGCTAATCAAGCGCAAACGAACGGACGCATCTATGTTCACGTTTGTCCCTGGGCAGCACTTCCCAGCGACCCATTTCGCACTGTCCGAGAGAACAATCACGGCGATTGTGGCCACGGGGCGTGGATCGCAAGCGCGAGTGCAGTGAAGCGGAAATACATTTTTACATCTGTGTGGTCACCTTCATACATGCATGCCCACTCCGGCGGAGTCCGGCAGTCAGAGTGACGGCCGCCGCTGCAGATTCTCGCAGACAACCTTGAAACCTCGTTCTTTTTGTGCATTACGGCGTGGCGTTGTGGGGAAAAATTCTAATCACCTAACTACGCGATCGCTGATTTGTCCTCCCGTCCATTTTCATCCCACCCCGTTTTGTGGAGAAAACCCGATCTATTATCACATATCGACGAACGGCACGACGCGGTTATCGCTCAATTCGGATAGTCATCATCGTCCTGTCCGGTGGCCGCGGGTCGTCCAGCGTTCCCGCCGACGCAGCAGAACCGATTTCGGTTTGCGCTCAAGTTCACGCTCTTCATCAGATCGATCGTGTCGTGGCCTTGGGCACGCAGCTCGCGCTCCGTGCATCGCTCGAGCTTTTTCCACTGCTGCACGGCCAGCGCAAACGCGGTGGGCACATTGTCGGACGTTTTGGCCGACGTTTCGATGAAGGCGGCCACGTGATGCTCCTGGCACCAGTGGGTTACCTCTTCGGCCGTCACCTGCCGGTGCCCCGTAGCGGCCAGATCGCTCTTGGTGCCGACCACGATGAACGGGAAGCGCTCCGGATTGACGTCGTAGTACCGGAGAAACTCGTCGCGCCAGCTGGCCAACGTTTTGAAGCTCTGCCGATCGTCGATCGCGTACGTAAGCAGACAGATGTCGGTGCCCCGGTAGAACGGTGTCCGCAGGGCCCGAAATCGCTCCTGGCCGGCCGTATCCCAGATCTGGAAACGAGTCACCGAACGGTCAGATGTTTCTAGTGAGTGTATATATGTTTTTTCAAAATCTTCATGCTCAAACGGGAAAGGCATTCCGCGGTTTCGCGTTCCGTCACTAATGGAATCTGCAAACGTGCAAAAAGGTGCTAAATAAAAAGAGCTGCCTCCCAAGTACGGTCGATGTCGGGTGAGTAATAAACAAAATTTTCGACTTATCTGTCCGCTAGAAACGGTGCTGGGGTGTTGCTAACCGATGAACCTGCCGGCCGTGTACTAATCAATAGGCAAAGCGCGGTTGTTTACCGTTCGAAATAGTTTACATCCCTCCAAAAAGCAAAACGTGGGACTTCGCGGGTGGAATTTTGCAGTTAAACAAATTTGCACCAACGCTCCGCTTGGTTGGGACACAGTTTTTGAACCGTGGTTTGTTTGTTCAATCACGAGAATGGTTCCCGAAGACGCATAACGACGATGACGACGACGACGGCGGTGTCCAATGGGTTTAATGGGGCTTCAACACGCCACGGCAAGAGCCTTTTAACGTTCTTCTGTTTCCTCTCTGCAGACGATTTTATTGCCACGACATGCCTCACGGCCGGGAAAAACCCCCGAAACGGAAGTTGGCACACCTGTCTATGCTCTGTTCATTGCTTTTTAACATCACCATGTCTCTAACGCGGAAATGGATAGAATTGCAAACCACGTACCTGGTGGCAATAAGCATTAAGTAAAACATTAACTCGCTCTACTCGTCTCTAGTATTTCACCATTTTCGTGCATCACAACCGAAATAGAGCCCATCCGCGCCGTCGTAGGTAAACAGAGTTATTTGAACATCTGGTGCTCCCACACGGAAACGGCCAGGCCAACCAAATACGGGTGTCTCCACAGACCGGTGACGGGAGATCGCGCCGATGGCAACAAAACAATGAAAGCAGTCGGAACCGGAGGACGCACACAAGAACGCGATAAGCTTCGCCGTCCGTGTTGGTGTGTCCACTGCTCTGCAGTCGAATCCATCGACCCCTCGACCCCTCGACCGCCAAACCCGCGATGTAGCCGCGATGTCATCGCGTTTGTTCAATTATCCCCCCGGCCATCCGACCCGCTCGTCCCTACTCACCTGCAGCGTGTAGCGCTCCTGGTCCACTTGTAAGTCTTTGTTGAGGAACTCGACACCGATCGTATGAAAACTGTGCGCATCGAAATAGTTCGACACGAAGCGGTTCATGAGGCAGCTTTTGCCGACATTCCCGTCACCTGCGAGAGATACAAACAGATACGCATTAGAACTGGGTCGTCGGATGGTCAATTCCGTACTACGCACCGAGAATGACCACTTTTAGCAGCACGTTTTTGCTCGGTGGCCGCATGTTCGTCATTTTGATGCCGTTCGGTGTTCCGTTCTTCCTTGGAATTGGCGGTTTTATCTTCGACCCGGAAATACCGCACCAAGACGACGAGGCGTTCGTGCGCCGAGGACGATTTGGAGAAATTATTCACAAAACCGTGTCGGGCCCACCGCCCGCCAGACGGTTCCGCCGTCGTTGACCCGTGAAACGGCGCAAGGGGCAATTAATCTCACACAACGGTCTTCCACATCGCGTGCGACTCGCGGCTGACCACTACACAGCGGTGGAGCGAATTAAATCTCGGACGCACGGGGAGATGACGCACTAGCGCAGGGGCCCCACAACACAACCGTGGGCCCAACTATCCGTTCGTCCGTTCGATCTTTGGGTGGGAAACCAACACATAGGTGCGCCACTGCACGGAGAACTACACTCGCGGCCAATCGATTGCGGTTGTTGCGAAAACACTGGCCGATGGAGGTGGGTTTTTGGGTGGATTCGCGTTGGTTTTTTTCGACTACTGCATCATCGTTCCGACGACTCCTTGCAGCTGCATCGCCTTCACCGCTGTCCGAACGGAATAATACCGACCACACTCAACATAACAAACAGATAACGCTCTCGAGAGGGAAATGGAGCACAAATTCCAGTTACCAGCACCACGGAAAACACCGACCTCCGATTAATTGTCGAACTGGGGGGCTACATGAGGCGTAAAATTTATTTTTAATGTCAAACCATTTACGCTTCGTGTTTTTGGTCCGAGAAAATAGAAATAAAAGAGAAATAAATTGATTTGTGAATATTTTTTAGCAAATAAGAACTTAAATTATCCTCTGTTTGTAAGCAAAGCGTATGCAAAAAGTATTTACGCTCGGGTTTACGCAGCAGTTTGGCATTAATCTGTAATGTCAAAAACATTACGTTACGCCTCATGTAGCTCCCCAGTAACAGACAGATCCGAAGAAACGACTGGAATTTGACAGCATCATCGCGAGCAGCTGACTCCGACTCTAAACCCGGGTGCACACTGAATGTCAGCTGAGCGAGCCTTCAACACAGAAACTTCCGAAATTAACATCTTTTACCTTTTTCTTGCATGATCTATTCAAAAGAATCCGGGATCCCTCAAGGATCTACTTCCGTGCGTCTGATTTTCGTTATATTGGGTTCCAATCAATTGCGGCACATCGCTCGTTTCGGTTTCGGTGTGCAGTAGTGAACCCGCACGTGTAAACTCAAACCCACGAGCAGTAGCAAAAAAAGGTAAACATTGCCGTTCGAAGGACCAATGAAAACAATTTCGAATCACTTGTGGCGGAATTGTTGCACTCGCGAGTCCTTTTCGTGAACTGTGTGCGCGTGTGTGTCCGATTTGCGCGCCGTTCGCAAAGGACCTTCAAGGCAAGTGGCCCGCAATGTGTTGATTTTCGGAGAGCACCTTTTCGACGGATGACACGTCACTTTTATCGGACAGCGACCGTAGTGAAAAATACGTAGAGTAGTTCTTTGTGCTCCAACATTTACAGCCTGCTGCTGCTAAGCACTCCACATTCGGTTGGGTTCGAGCTAGTGAACGTATTTTCAGTTTCCCGCACAAAGAAGGCTGGTGGTTTTGTGCCGAACAACAACGAACAAAGGTGAGTATTATCTCGTACCATGCGACGTATTCTCCACCAACTCTCAGGAGGACAGTTTTTTCTGCCAATGGAGTGGCCTTACAAGGGGCAGGCAATAAGTGCACCAAGGATACGCAAATGCCAAACAGGTCTCGAGAGTGGCCGTCGGCAATCGATCCAATAACCTTCGAAGGTCGCCCCTATCGCAACGGAATAACGCCGTCTCAAACATCCCTTTTCGTTCAGAAATGTCTCGTGCCGTTCGGGGTCACGGTAAAAGCCTCATACAAGGTTGCGAAGTGACCAGCTTCTTCCGTGTCTTCTGCCCGGACAGATCCCCACAGCCGCCATCCTTATCGCTCGGTGGACTCTTGGACTTTACACACCGATTATACCAATCTAGTGTGCTGATTGGTCCGCACCTTGTCTGATGATTGAACCTGATGTCGTGAAAATTTGAATCGCCTAACGGGCGATCGGAATAACCAGGTGAATGATTCGCTCCGTGGTACCGGTTTAGGCGACGGGCGTGGGATGAGCGGTCATCACGTGACTTCGGGAGGAGAATCCGCTGTCTCGTGTTTGTTTGTTGCTCGGCTCGCGCCAAACGACCCACGCGAGACACGCGGTTGTTGATATCGTCGTGCGGCGTGCTAAGCCACGGAATGTGCACTTCCTGTCTCGCGCCATGGCAGAGCAGCGACCGCTTTCGATCGCGAATTTCGGGGTGTGTTTCGAAACGGTATTTTTAGTCGGTGACGCTGACTGAACAACACAACAAAACACGATCTGCGGACGATGCCGTTTTAGTTTGAGGAAGCTGCCGAAAGAAAAGAGCACGGGTGGCATTTAATTTGGCAGACAGATGCGATAATCGATAAATCGAACGTCCGACAAACTGAACGAAGTAAACATAGTCAATTGGGGTGCATCGTACCAACAACTATCTGCGGTTTGCTGTTGCCAACGAGGTAAAATTGCCCTGACTATTACGGGTTTAATCGCGAAGGTGCCGGCGATGTTTTGCTCACGTTGATAATTTCAAACACGTGATCGTTATACGGGGGTTGAATGTTTTATCAACTGTGCTGACAACACGCCGTATCAGTCGATCGTGGTGCGACCCCATCAATAAATAAGCTATCCAGAAACATGTTGATTGTGCTTTTGAGACCGCTTGCGGAAGTTAAACATTGTCTTGTCAGACAATGCGAAACGGACAGTTGTTCCCCGAATTGTACTCGATGCGCCTTACAAGTATTACAGCAAGCCACTTTATGCGAATGATGGGGGTGCTTTTGAATATTTAATTTCCAACGTCTTCGCTTGTGCGGTGGGATTTTTCTGTCGGATTTTTCTGTTAAACCCACAAACCCATTGAACCTATGTAAATATTTCGTCGGGAAACCCCAAATAACATTACATTCAGCTAATCAATACGTTTTTTCCATCCCCCAGATCCTAAAATGCAACGCTGGTGGTTTTTGGAGGAAAACGGCGACGCAAAGGATGTGTCCGCCAAGCAGGAATCGTCGGGGAAGAAGAGCAAACCACCGAAACCATCTGGCGACCGTCGTCACACCTTTCGCGTGCTTGTTACGTGCGAGCTTTTGAAAGATGAAACCGTTGCGGTCACGGGAAGCTGCGAAGCGCTCGGAAACTGGGATCCGGAGCAGTGCGTTCAGCTGCATCCCGAGAACGGTAGGAATCACTGATGCATCCAAGTGTCAAACATTAACTCTAACTGACTTCGCTCTCATCTTAATGAGCATATGAATTGGCGTGATACTGTCACATTAACGATAACGAGATATTTCACTTTCAAAGCATTCAGCTTTTCAAAATAAGCGATATTGTTTATGTATTTTTTTGCACCGTTCGTCGATCGATCGATCGGCATTTTTGCGGTAGACAATCGTGCGACGAGCAATCACAAATATTGTCCAGCAAACATCTCCGATTCTACCCAGTCTAAATATTTGACCACGCTGGTGTACACTCCGGGCAGATTTTTGGTGCCACAGAACCGGGCACCGAAGCTAACCACTCCGACCAAATACCACCGATTTCCGGGCACCTGTCTCATTAGTGGCCCACCGGAATCACCTCGGCACGAGTCAGTTCCATTAAGACCACCGACGCAAAGCTGTTTATCGCTTAGCGTTACGTTGGCCACCGCATAAGCTGTGCTGCAGTCTTCGTTCTTCAAACCGGGAAGGTCCACCTGCAGGAGCACATCGCTTGCCCGTCCTAAGAGAAATACAAATATTATTAGACAGACTGCGATGGCGACAATACGAATCGACAGCCGAAACCTACTTGTTTCCGTTTCGCCCCATCCTACGACGGTAAACTCTTCACCGACAAAGGGCATCTGTCGGACCTCGGGATCGAATGGTAGGCAAATCGGGCGAACGTAATCAGTGAACGTAACGTCCTGGGCCAACCGCAGCAGGCAGATGTCGTTTGGCCGTGAAATGTTCTTCATATCGTACAGCGGGTGCGGGATGATCGCCTCCACGTCGTAATCCTGCCGACACACTTCCTTGTCATCGATCGTCGTACAGTTTTGCGTGCTGCTCGTGTTGAGCTCGCTGAATCTTGCGTAGAGCCTGCAAACCGCTTGATAAGACAGTGTTCAAATAAAGGCAGGAAAACCCGGGTAAAACCCCCACCGGACCTACAGCTTCCAGTTCGGTCGATCGACGGTGCAGTGAGCCGCCGTTATCACGTAGCTTGCGGTAACCAGCGTTCCGCCACACTTTGGCACGGTCCGGTTCTTGCCAACGTTGTAGAATAGCAGGGCGGCCCACGGGTGGTCACCTAACTCGGTCTCTTCGCCGCCCCAGATTCGATTCTTAAACTGAATCGGACCACACTCGGGCACATTCTGCCACCTCGGGCAGCAAGTCTACCGACGGGACAAACGGTTACCAAAGCACTCCAGCAAACGACAACAAAAGCACACCTACCAAGGGGATCGGCTTTTTACGCGCAGGGTGCATCATCGTGCCACATTTGAGCTCCTCCAGATACTCGGTGTCGAGATGTGTAAAATTGGGACTGTTAAGAATCTGTTGCACGAAGGAACAGTTCCGCACGGCCTCACAGGTTCCCGGGTGGCCTAGGGGCGTGACGCACGGATCACCACTGGCCAGCGACAGGGTGGCGGTACGCGCGCACCCAACCAACAGCGCCGCAGACACGAGAAACCCAACCAATCTCTGCATTGCGTTTGAAGCAACTGACGAATTCCCCGGACCGCGCAAAGATCACGCAAAAGGCGAAGGAGATTGTCGGTCGTTGAGCAGACGGACGCAGAATCAGGGAACCCGATCTACCGGTTGTTGGTGGTGTTGATAATAACACACCAACATCATTTGAAAACCTCGACCCACTAACACACCACAACGATCCCACGTTTGTTGATACGCAACATCGCCGATCGATCCTCGGCCAGTTGCTTCGTATCACTCTCTTCTGGCGCATTTAATGTTCGCGAGACCACGATGCGATCGCACGGTGTTCCGCGCCCAAACACCAACAAGAGATTGTCCGTGATCGCGTCTCCCGAGACGAAGCAAGGATTTGTGACAGTGTGACGCTAGACCGGTAAATCGTGTGTGTGTGTGGTCACTAGAATGACCTCCGGGAAATCCCCAATCGCGAATGGGTTTGCAGCCACAATCGCCGTTGGTGTTTTTTTATGCTGCTGGCAATGTTTGCTTTTGTGTCCCTAAGTGGCCTTCCATAGTATGATCAGTTATAGAAGGCAACCAAACAAACCAGCCGTTATCAATTCTGTGCGATCAAAGTTCAAGAGTTCTGTGACTGCTGGCCATACCCAGCGAGGTGTTTGAACTTAGTTCACCCAATGGGGGCGACTCAAAATCGCTGTTATTGATTTTACAGACAACATCAATTCACTGGCCAGTCAATCGACCGACCAACGGATTCGTACAGGAAGTCATCCATACCAACAGCCCGGCGCGGATAGGCGTCTGTTGACCAACTAATAGAGCTGATTAAAGGGTTCCCTTCGTTTATGCAGACTTTTTCGCGCCTTGCATATAATGGAGCCGGGCACGGACATGAGACATAAATTTGGATTAAAAGTGACCAATCACGACCGACGGCACTCGTGCACGGTTAGTCATTTTGGTGTTGGTGTAAACTCTTTATTGCTCAAATGAACGGGGTCTCTGGGAAGCCGTTTATTGACCTATTTCCGGAGTTTAGCACAATTGGGACTGAGATGGTTGGTCTGGCTACAGGACACTGTCTAGTGTTTCGAGTAGTTTGCATTCATGTTTCGATGATCGTTGTAAATAGAATCCAGTTAGTTTGGGCGCAACAAATGGCCACTGCCTTTTTGATTGGTAAAAGGCAGCCGATGCACTTGGTAACTGGTGGATGGTTACTGTGCTGTAAGCAAATTAAATTGAATTGTTTGCAGGCAAATTGATTGCATTGTGGTGCGCGGCCGCCCCTTTAAACATTAAGTAATTCGATTACAGCCATCAAAGGGGCAGGCCCTTAAACGGTGAAGTGGCTGCGTGTGCCAAGCCGGTCACAGATCAAACAGAACGCTTGGATTTGCTTAACTTTTATCAGAATGTGTTTTTTCTTCTGCTTCCAGATGGTACGAGCAACGTTTGGCGTTTGGAAACGGAACTACCTCGTGAGGTGTCTGTAACGTACCGCTATCTAATATGTTCGATTGACCCGACCACGGAGAACGTTCACGTCCGTCGCTTCGAAACACACCTTGTGCCTCGCCAAATTCCGGTTTGGCTGGCGGATGAAACGGCCGATGGCCCCGGCAAGGGAGGAGAACTGAAGATCGATACGCTGGGCGATATCAACGGGAATGTCAAGCTGGACAAGGGTTGGCTTACAACCGAAACGATCGTCCAGTTCAAGTTTTTCGATAACCCGTTCTCGGTGAAGGATCGCATCAAGAACCGGCTGCTGTACGTGAAGGTGACATGTGGTCAGTTACTTTGCGGGTTGGTCCCCTTTCTAATATGATGTTTTGTTTCATGCAGATAACAACGATGAACTTGCGCATCAATGCGGAGAAACAAAACCTGTCCACGCTGCTGGACGAATCGCTGTCAAATGATACGCGCGAGAACGCTGCAGAATCGGCGACGACCTACTCTTTCACGGAAGTGACGTCACTAGGGAACCCAAACGCTTCCTACGAGCAGCAATCGCAGTTCGGGTGTCCGTACAACAAGGACGACTTCCTTATCTTCAACGTGACCGTGGCCGAGCCTGAGAACGTGGCCTATCTCGTTGACCTGTACGCGTACAGCTCGAAATCGAAGGAAGATGAACTGCCGTACCATCTTGGGTATCACTACATTCTTCCAAACTTTCTCAAAACATCGGAAGGCGTCCTCGAGCTGCCGGTCACGTGCGCTAGCAAGCATCGTCCGCTGGGAATGATGCGCATCGAGTACCTGAAAGTTACGCCACTGTTGCCCTCGCGTTGTACGCTGGAGCGTTCGTACATACGCTACTGGAACAAGCGCTGGGCAGGGTTGGATGTGGGACACCGGGGCTCCGGTACGAGCTTTAAGGCCAGTGACGGCAACGTGATCCGTGAGAATACGATCGCTTCGCTGAAGAAAGCGGTCACGCACGGGGCCGATATGGTCGAGTTCGACGTACAGCTGAGCAAAGACCTCGTGCCCGTGATCTACCACGATTTCGACATCTACGTGTCGCTGAAGCGCAAAACGACGCTCGAAACGAACGACATGCTGGAACTTCCGATGCGCGAACTGACGCTTGAGCAGCTCCGGAACCTGAAGGTAAATGTTACTTTATTTCCCTACCACGCCAGACACCACTCAGAAAGACCCACCTCATCCACTCCGGATTGGTCCGTTCACTCAATATAGTTCACTATCATCTGAAATGCCAAAGTGCCCCCAAGTGGTTGTGTGTGCAAGTGTAACATTGTTGCCCCCCTCGAGCGCAGGTCTACCACGTGGTAGAGGGCAGAAATCGTGAAGCGAAGTTCTTCGACGAGGATCTGGAAGAGCATCAACCATTCCCGCAGCTGGCGGAAGCGCTCGAGCTGATTGATCCGCACTGTGGCTTCAACATAGAGATCAAGTGGTCCCAGAAGCTGAAAGATGGCCGTATGGAGTCGGAAATGACGTTTGACTCAAACCTGTACGTCGATTGCATACTGCGCGTGGTACTCGAGAAAGCTGGCGACCGGCGGATCGTATTCTCCTGTTTTGATGCGGACATTTGTACGCTGTTGCGCCTAAAGCAAAACCTGTACCCGGTTATGTTTCTCACGCTCGGTGTGACCAGCCGGTATCCGAGCTACCACGATCCGCGCTGCAATTCGATCGAAATGGCCGTGCGCAACGCGTACGCCACGGAGCTGCTAGGTATTGTGGCCCACACAGAGGATCTACTACGCGATCAAACACAGGTTCGTAACCTTTGGCTTGTAAAGGCAAACTCACCGCACTTGTACTCATTGTGCATCTAACTCTCCACAGGTGAACCTGGCCACTGAGAAGGGTTTGATCGTTTTCTGCTGGGGCGATGACAATAACTGTAAAGATACGATCAAGCATTTGAAGAGTCTCGGAATTCATGCCATCATCTACGATAAAATGGACATTTACTCCGACAAGGCCGTCAAGGTAAGGGGTTCGCAAGTTCCAATTACTAGTCACCAAGCGACTGTTCCCACCAGTCAAGAATCCGTTTTCTATTGCGATGCTTCTTTAAACATACGAGCTCGACATTGCCCAAATGCTGCCGTTTTTTTGTTTGTTGATTGTTTGTTTATGTCATGTTTTGATGTTGTTTTTATTAATGATCGTTTTGTACTTTAAATGGTTACTTCTTAGAGTTAATATTATCGTTTAGTAGTTTTAAGGTAGACAAAGGTAAACTTCTCGCTCTGTAAGGTAAGATTTTTGTGGTTTCTATTAGTTTTGTTTTATTTTGTACTCAACCATATCTTTTCATTAGCCCGCTCTTAGCTTGTTTTTGTCTCTACAAATTAGAAATCATTGCATTAGCTTCCATCTTTCCTCTTAGATTCTTTAGGACACTGTACGATCGTGCGAAAAAATGGAACATCATTATTGTTTACGGCAACGACATATTACATTTTGTTAGTCTATTGTTCTGCTGTCTTAAAACATGCATTACCACACAACCGCCATCAGCTAGCACCATGTTTATGCGTGAAACTCGTTAATTGCATTGTTTTGTGCGATTTTGTCTCAGTTTGTTCGCCAGCTTGACACTTCGTAAACACTTACATTTCATTATTTTCCTTGCAAAAGTGTCCCTATCTTGCCTCAGATCGTGCCGTGAACATGATTTCCTGTTTATTTTCTATGCTCTAACGCACTATCGTTACAGGTGGAGGGTGATGGTGTTAGTGGTAGTTGTAGAGTTGCTGGACCAGTGAACCAACTGCCCAGCGATGGGACAACACCATGTTGAAAGTTAAACTAAACTATTTCTATGGTTGTGTTGTTGAAGAATCAGATATTTTGTACGTTTATAACTTTCGATTACCCTGTTAAACTGGAGCGTAACAGTTCAACAATATGCGGTTTCGTTTGATATTAGTCCCCTAGTCTTGTTGCGTTGTGAATTGTCTATTCTGAAGAGTTCTGTTTATGTTTGATTGAAGTGAATCGTTTATTGTACAGTCAATTGTAATGTTCCGAATTAATGTTATAGTTTGAGCACTCCTCAAACATGTCGAACGAGCAAAGAATCCAGAAGAAATGTCTAATTTACTTGAACATAGCAGTGGCAAGCGAGCAAATTCTATCTTTTACACCCTTACCGGAAGGAGCAGCACACAATATATGCGTTAATCATGCCTTTGTTTCTGTTCATCGTAGGAAAGTGTATTTTTAGTTGGAGCCCGCGAGTCTCAAGCTGCTCTACTGCAGCAGATCGACATCGAGAACCGTTACGAGCAAACCAATCAACACGAATTCCTCAACGACAAGGATGTGCGGCTGAACCGGGATAAAATGTCCTCATCCTCTGCCACTGCAATGTCCGTAGCGTCATCGAGTTAAATTGTACAACAATCCATCGGTCTTTCAAACGAAAACTGATGAAGATAAAATTCGTGGTTCTTGCGTACGGGGGCTGATTACTTTTTTATTTTTAGATCGATAAGATCTTTCGAGCGAGTGAGCGTAATGTTTGATGCAGAATTGAAAAGCGATATTATTCGTAAATGATTGAATGAGGAATGTAATGTGTCGTAAGGGACGTTTTGTCATGAATTTATAGACGGCCGGTAGATCACGCGATTGTATTAGAGATGCTACAGATACAAGCAACACTTTCGACATCAAGAGATTCGTATTTGTTTTGCTGGGAGGATCATGTATTAGCCAATGAGTTCACAATGAGAGGCTTCAATTTAGAGTTAAATAGACCTAATATTTGTTTCTTTTTTTAATAAATTCATTATACGGTAATGGTTTTACCTTAAACAATGTTGTAACGGTTCTCCTCGATCACCGATCGCCATCCCTTCGGGAACGATCCTGTCTATGTTGTCTTGTTCGTTGCTATTCGCTTCTTCTTCTTCAGCTTCAGCAGCTGGGCTATTTACGAACAAAGATCACATAAACGAAAACATCCGCGTCTGTGCGCATCAGTTTCTAGATAGTGGCCGTACCAAGAGTTCGCAATGGCTTGTTGCCTTCTGAAAGTTTTATTCATCGCGACAATCCTCGTTCCTATTTGTTTAGCTGCACCAGAAAGGTAATTGGACTACTTGCAAGCACTCACAGCAACGGAAAAATAATTCCACGAAACGTTCCTGGAAACCCTTTGTTAGAACATCTTTGGATCATGATCGTCTTGTAAACGTGAGTAACGCACATCAGTTTGATCTGCTGATCTTCACCCAGCGTTGGCCGATAACGTCCTGCTACGAGTGGCGTGAGCACGGCAAAGATCATATCTGCGGTTTGCCTTCCCCGAACACTGTCTGGACGATTCACGGCATTTGGCCGACCAAGATCAACACCATCGGGCCATTGTTTTGTAATAAATCGGCCGTATTCAACGTGAGCGAGCTAACGACGATCCGTCCGCAGCTTGAAGATCATTGGGTCAATGTGGAAAAGAACAAACCGGACGAATCATTGTGGGAACATGAGTGGCTTAAGCATGGCACCTGCGCTGCGGAAATCATCGGCGAGCTGAACACGGAACTGAAGTACTTCGAGCAGGGCCTGAGCTGGCTCGAAGAGCACTCGGTGGATGCGGCATTCGGTGCATCGGGAAACATTATGCCCGGCTATAACTATAGCCTGGCGACGCTCAACAAGGCCCTGTACGATTATTACGGCAAGGATGTAGCCATCGAATGTTACAGCGACTCGAAAACTCACCAGCAGCTGCTGAACGAAGTTCGTATCTGCTTCAGCAAGGAATTCGAACTGATCGATTGTGACGGAATAGTGGGATTCGAACGGTTGGCCACCACTTCGCCGGTTGGCACCGTCATCAGCAATTGCAACGCCGCCAAACCGATCTTCTATCCAGACTCGGTTCCGAATGCGGTATCGTTCTGGAAGAGAGTGTGTAAGTTGTTCCCAATCAATCAATGCTCAGGTTGGACGGGTGCAACGAAAAAGACGCTCAACGACGGGACAGCAATGTTCGAGAATCGTACGGCTACGTGGTTTTAGGAGTTGAGTGGTGTATTCGAATGTTTCGGTAATAAATGTGCCATTACACGCAAACTTTCACCAGTTGGCGACCATCCAGATCGTTTCTTTATATCGCTTTAAATCACATAAAACCGAATCGCAACCAAAATGATTTGGGATTTTTTAAATGCAAAGCATAATTTAACTACGTCTACGGAGCTTTAGTCACGATCAGTACTGCGTTGGGCACGAGGCCCAACTTTTGTAGCGGCATATCGTACTCCTCGTCGGTGAACACTTTCTTGGGGAAATTAGTCATCAACCCGAACGGCGTGTCACTGGAGCCAAGCTTCAGCTGCACGAACAACCGGACCGCGGCCAGCTGTTCGGCCGCTTGGAACGTTTGCACCAGCTGACTTCCGTCCATCATGCGGATGGCGATCTTGGCCGTTGAGTAGTTCTTCGTTTCCGCAGGTTTCGCCGCAGA
The DNA here is from genome assembly GCF_943735745.2 of Anopheles bellator. Taxonomy (NCBI): domain Eukaryota; kingdom Metazoa; phylum Arthropoda; class Insecta; order Diptera; family Culicidae; genus Anopheles; species Anopheles bellator. The sequence goes on from NC_071286.1 coordinate 63,285,406, forward strand.
CACCGTGGGCGTAACCGTAGCCGAAGCAGTGGCCGGCGGAGGGCTTGCTGTAGTGGATGTCGGTGATACAGCACTAGGCTCTCTACAGATAGGGGGGGTATACGATTTCATTCATCTTTGCAATCCGCGTGACTCTTAGCGATTCCAACTTACCCAGCGTCCTTCGCCTTACGAGCCGCACGATCCGCCTCGATCTGCAGACGGACGCGATCACGGGCCTGTTTCATTTCGAGCTTTTCGCGTTTCCGCTGATCCATGAGCTTCTTCATCTCTTGCTCTTCCATCCTTCGGCGAGCCTCCAGCATGTCCTTGCCGGACTTGATCCGCAATCGCTCCCGCTCCAACGCCTCCTTCTTTTCGTTCTCTTCTCGTTCTTGGCGCTTGCGTTTCATCTTTTCTTCCAGCAGCGCCAGTTGCGCCTTCTTCTCTTCCTCGGTCAGCGGTTTCTTCTCTTCCGTCGACTCTGAGAAGCTGCTGTGCTGTGTCTTGGCGGCGTGGAATTCGACCTCTTCCTGCGATTTGAACAGCTTGCCACATTCGTCACATTTCAGCGATTTCGCTACGGTTCCGCCGCTGGACGGTGCGCTATCATCCGTGGCAGGTGTGGCGGTTTCAGACGGAGCTTCCGTTCCGGGGGCACTACCGTCTCCTGAGCCGGAGGACGTCGCGGGGGCAGAACCGGTGCTCGGCGGCAATGGTTCGTCGGCGTGTGCAAGTAGCCATTCCATGGCCTGCTCAACACCCTTATTGTTTGTTACTTCGAGTGCACGCTCACTGTTGAAGGGGAGAAAACCGAAACAGCGGTGAAGTCATTTGTTTAGTGGACGCCTTTTGGGGTTTCTTACGCTTTCTCCTTCGCAAATCCCATATCCATCAACGTTTGTATGTCCGACATGTCCGTAATTACACACAGAAAACGGAGCAAATCGGATTTTCTTGCTTTACGATTGCCTGTGAAATCGCCTTTTTAAGCCAAACACCGCGAGTTGCTTTCTTTTGACAGTTCGAAGCCGACAAAAGACCGTTTGACGGTTGCCTTTGCGGAAATGTAAGGAACAGATTTTAACATAATTATCGAATGGTTTAATCCTACGCCAACCGTATCTGTTTGGGTGGTAAATATCTTTTTGGAAAACCTTAGAATCTTTTTTTAACAAGTAAAACCCACTCGAAAATTCGATCATCACTATGAAAGCACCTAAACGCACTCCGCACTCCAGCTGTCAAACGAGCATGTTTTGAGAAGCAACAAAATCGGATCAGCGAAAATATTGACGTGTACTAATTTGAGACTAAGCCGCTGGCTGGATTTTCCGAGGCCGAAGAAAAGCCCGAGGCTCTACGGGATGAATTTTCTTAAAAGTGGGCTCCAGTCCGTGCTGGGCTCGCAGCAGACCAATCAGGCGCCGACCGGAGCGGAAACGGTAAGCAATAACGATGGGCCTACCAGAGCTGGATAGTTTCACTTATTTAACTTGTCCCATCGCAGGTGGAGCTGCTGGTGGAGCGAGTGACGAGCTCGACGCTGCTGGACGATCGGCGCGATGCTTGCCGGGCACTGAAGGCTCTCTCGAAGAAGTATCGCATAGAAGTGGGCATCGGGATGACTGCGATGATGCAGGTGCTCGAAACGGATCGTTCGGATTGCGAGATCATTGGCTACTGTCTGGACACTCTGTGCCACGTTACCTCGCCGGAGCAGTTCGAGGAAGAGGAGGACAACCCGAACGTGACGGCCAACATTGGCGAGCAGTTTACGGAGATTTTCATCAAAACACCCGACAACGTGTGCCTGGTGCTGGGCTGTCTCGAGGAGTACGATTTTCGCGTTCGCTGGGCGGCCATCAAGTTGCTGACGAATCTATTGGCGAACCGACCGAAAGAGATCCAGGAAATTGTGCTGGTCAGTCCGATGGGTGTATCGAAAATGATGGACCTGCTGATCGACAGCCGGGAGGTGATCCGGAACGACGCCCTACTGCTGATGATCCAGCTGACCAAGGGCAACGGCAATATTCAAAAGATTGTGGCGTTCGAGAACGCTTTCGATCGGTTGCTGGACGTCATCAAAGAGGAAGGCTGCTCGGATGGTGGCATCGTGGTGGAAGACTGTCTCATCCTAATGCTGAATCTGTTGAAGAACAATCCCAGCAACCAGCAGTTCTTCAAGGAGGGCTCCTACATACAGCGGTTAGCTCCAATGCTAGAGCTTCCTCCGGAGCAGGACCAAACCGGTATGAGCCCACAGAAAGTTTCCAACCTGCACTGCATGCTGCAGGTGGTCCGTGCACTCGTTAGTCCGAGCAACCCGCAGCAGGTGATTGGTTCGTGCCAGAAGGCGATCCGCAGTTCCGGGTTGCTGGCGGCTATCTGTAACATCATTATGGCCAGTGGTGTCCCGCCGGATCTGCTCATCGAAACAATCAACACGATCGCGGAGGTGATCCGGGGCGATGGCCAGAATCAGGACTACTTCAACTCGGTCGTCGCACCGTGCGATCCGCCCCTGTCCGCCATCGTACTGCTGCTCATGTCGATGGTGAACGACAAGCAGCCACTTCCGCTGCGCTGTGCCGTGCTGTACTGCTTCCAAAGCTACCTATACCGTAACGACGGAGGTCAGAGCTCGCTCGTGAAAACGTTGCTTCAATCGTCGGAACAAGCGGCAACAATCACCAGCGGCCAACTGCTGTGCCGGAGTCTTTTTAGCACCGATCCTCTGTCGAACTGGTTTGCAGCCGTTTCGTTAAGCCACGCACTGCTCGATAACGCGGCCCAAAAGGAGCAACTCTTGCGCGTGGTGCTGGCCACATCGCACGTCAGCAAACCGGTGTCGTTGCTCGAACAGTGCAATCAGCTGCTACAGCAGGCGACATGCAAGTTTCAGGCGAAGGTGGGACTCCTAATGCTGCTGTCCGTGTGGCTGGCCGATTGTCAGATGGCGGTACGAACATTCCTCTCGACCCCGGGCACTATCGCGTATCTCACGGGGCAGATATCGGCCAACGAGCACGGTGACAACGAGTATCTGGTGCAGGGTTTGTGCGCCTTCCTCATGGGCATCTGCATTCAGTTCAACGACAACAGTGTGCAGGAACACCAGCGCGAGTTCCTATGCCAGCTGCTCGTCAAACGCATCGGTCTGGACACGTACAACAAGAAGCTGGGCGAAGTGTCGAAGCACGAAAACTACAGTAAATCCGCTAAACAGCCGCAGATCCGTATCGCGGCCACCACGGACTTGCTGCTTGATTACGAGTTCTGTCGACTGTTCAAAGCGCTCGAAGCAACGATAACGAAAACGGTCAACGGATTCAGTACCGGGGGACAGACCATTGCCGAGCTGACGCTAAGCCAAGAAGCGTCCGGGCTGGTGGCGCAGTATAAGGACATCATCCGCGAGCAAGATGGCCGGTTACAGGCACTCCACCAGCAGCTCGCTCAAACCGAGGGCCGAGTGAACGAGCTAACGCAATCTCTCGAGCAGACCCGGGCCAGCAACGCTCAGTTGCAGGATCAAAACATTCTCCTCAAAGCACAACTGCAGGCCGCTTCCGATTCCGTTCGTGTGCAGAGCGGCGCTGCGATAGCGTCATCAACGGCCTCATCCCCTCTGCACGTGCTTGCCACGCAAGGCGATCAACAGGAGACAGCAGGCCGAATGGAGGCACTGGAAAGCCGGCTATCGATGCTAACGCTCGCCCAGCAAACGGACCGAGCGAAACTGGCCTTCTACGAAACGGAAAACTCTCGCTTGTTGGGAGAATTGGATCAGCTGCGGGCACGGGTGGCGGTGGCTGAGGGACGGGCCAACGAATCCGGTGGCGAGCTGGAGAAGGTGCGCCACGATCAGGAAGATCTACTCGAGCTCCTCACCGATCAGGAAAACAAACTGCAACGATACCGGATGGAACTGAAACGGCTTACGGGCCAACCATTCGAGGACGACGACGACGATGGCGAGGAAGACGAACACAACGCGCCCGCGAAAGAAGGGCGGCGCAATGGAACGGAAAGCAACGGGAACGGCCCCGAAGTAAGTCGGACGGGCCACACGCCTAGCCACACGACAACTGATGTCCCCAACCCTATCGGAGGGTTCTTGTGTTAACGCTTTGACGATGAATGTTTACCAGCAAAACAACAATGGTGCGCCAACGTGGCGAATTCTTGGTAGGCCTAAACTAACACATAAAGCTAGTGGCTTTTTCTGATGACCCAAGACCCCGGTTTCCTATGTTATCACTGTATTATCATTAATCGAGATGGGAGGGAATGGATGCAGCGAGTCCTGCGAGTCATTCCAAAATGTGCGTTCAAAGTGTTCTCGCCATCTCCAGTTCTGTTGCCAATAAACTATTGCTCATAGTGAAGCCCCCTATTTGGATTGAAATTCATCCATGCAAATCGATTAGTAGACAAATTGTAATCTTTATTTGATCTGAAGTAGCCAACCAGAAACCGCTTCAGCGACAGAGCGTGGCGTCGATCTTCTGCAACCAAGGCACGGCCAGTTTCAGCTTTCGCCGGTAGTTGACATCTTTGGCGACGGGATTCCGCTCCAGATAGACGGTGGCCAGCTTCTTGTTCTGCCCCAGCCGTTCGACACTCGCCCACTCCGTCACCCCGTTATCGTTCATCTGTGGCAACAGGATAGAAGAGAAACCATTACCTGAAGATCAAGCACCGCACGTGGCCAGCACGTACCCAGAACTCTTCCAGCTCCTGCAGGTGATCAATGTGCTCGATTGCGCCAATGCGATTCTTCGCCACGTCCAACGTTTCGAGAAGCTTATTGTGCTCCAGGTTTTCGAGCTGCTCGATGCCATTCTCCGACACGTACAACTCGGTAAGATTGACCAAGGAATCCAAGTTTTCCAGTTTCGTCACTCGGTTGCATTGCAAACTCAGGCATTCCAGTTTAACCAATTTGTCCAAATTTTCAATTTTCGATATCTTGTTCTTCCCGAGATAGAGATGGGTTAGGTTGGTCAGCGTGTCGAGATTTTCGATTTTCTGTAACGGAGCGCCTAGTGAATTGTGGTGCAACAAAACCACTTTAAAACGAGCATACCCGAATCTTATTGTCGCCAAGCTCCAGCATGGTGAGGCCGGTGAAGTGGTTCAAATTCTCAATCAGTGTAATGCGATTGGCGCACAGGAACAGCTTCCGGAGGCTGGTCAATGCTGTGAGATTTTTGATGTCCCGCAGCCGATTAAAGCTAACATCCAGAACCCTGCGTAACGGGGGAAAGAGCACTGTGAAAACCGTGTCCACAGCCTCACTGCGGCTTCTATCTCCTTACTCCAAATTGACCAGATGATCCAGGCCCTCCAGTTCCGTGATTTGATTATCGTACAGCTCCAGCTCCACCAACGATGAGAGATGATCAAGATTCTCAATTTTCTTAATCAAATTCCATCGCAAACAGAGTCTGAAAGTGAATTAAATCGATTAAATTACCCATTCAAAGGCTCCGGCACATCGTCGCGCACCGTTCCAGTTTTGTAAGCGGTTCCAGATTCTCAATCTTGGCAATCCGACCGTGGTTCAGATCAACCTCCGTCGTCTCCGGATCGATCGTCACGTCCTCCATCTTAACGATCTCATGGTCCTCCACTTGGCCGGCCCCCGGCGGGCGTTCCTCGTCCTCTACCGGTGAATCGGCGCGCTGTGCATCTGGGAAAACACCGATGAATCACTTGCGAACTAAGAATTTTTCGGATCTTTACTCGTCGGCCGTGCATACCTTCGTTCGCACTCATGATAGTAACTTGGCAAGGGATTGTAGAAAGCCTGCAGAAAGAAACTTTGCCGCAATTTGTAAGAATATTACAATATTTTGTAAGAAAATTAACACCCAAACAGCGGCCAGGGAACTAACGATCATAGCCTTTTTCAACGGAACGCCAACAAGGGGCATTGTTTTTAATGCCCGGTCCACACGCTACGATAACGATGCGATACCGGCGTGACTGACCTATCCGGAGACGTCATTAATGTCACTGACGCAGATCTACAAATCTGAACAAACGAGCATCAATTTGTGAACAAATTCCAAACAAGTGCCAGTTTGTCGGTTGGACATGTTGATGTTTTGTTTTGGCCTTGGACGCTTCGTCAACGTTCGCGAAAGTGTTTAATTGAATTTATAAAAATTTACGAAAGTCTGCAATGTCTTTGACAACTAAAAAATAAAATATATAGTGATCGCAATAAAAAGGCGGAGGCATACGATGCCATTTAAAAGCCATTTATTTGACACTGTAACCTCTTCGCACGTTCTTTTTTCGCATTTTCTTTTTAACCGAAAAGCACAATGCTAAGGCAAACCAACACAGTGTTGCTTCCATGGCTGTTTCCATAAAACTGACAACGGTAGATCCGTTGTTCAAAAACAAATCGTCGCGTCTGGACGGACGCTCCACAAACAGCTACGATAAATGACTTTGACAGATCGTAGCTAAAAATCGAAGCCAGAAATCGTAGCGTGTGGACCGGGCTTAAGGAAGGAATCGTTGTACTTTTCCAACGAACTCCTTTTTTTGATAAATAAAAAGGCTTTTTATTGATTATTTTTATTATTTTTTATTTTATACTTATTATTTTAAAATAGATCATATGATTGATAGTGATTTCGCTCGTAATTAAACGAACAATGAATTTGGTGAGCGACATAGCCATTTTCAGCACAGGATGCCCTACGAAAATCCCGTACACAAAAGGAGAGAGAGAGAAACTTTTCTCCCTTTCTCACTCTGCGTCAAAGTCAAATGTTGAATGTGTCATGTCAAAGTGACAGCACTTTTATTTACAAGCAAAAATGTCAATGTTTTGTTGATATTTTCCCACTTTTTGAAACCTGCGGAATTTGGCCAATTTGCTGGTGGCGCACAAAGTTAGAGCGGAAAACGGCTGCGGAAGGCAACGCTGGCTTGTGCTGTTTTCCGTAACGGGTAAAGTGAAGCTGCCACAGAGGCAGTGCGGAGCAACCATGAGCGGCCCGTTTGCAGCGACCGAAAGGTTTCCGGTTTGCCGGCTCTGTTTGGGCCAGGAACAGGAGCTGGTGAGCATATTCAATGCGCAAACCAACAGCAACCCACTGCCCGTTCGAATCTACGACATGCTGCAGCTGAACGTAAGGCGATAGATCGTAACCTCAGGCGTTATTCCCGACCTGTGAGCTTAGTTGGGTTTGATTGTTTTTTAGATACTTGAGAACGACAGTCTTCCGCAGTCGATTTGCAGAGTGTGCTTGGACAAAATCGACGATTTCATCCGCTTCCGGGAACTGTGTAAAGCCAACGAACGTATACTGCGTGGAGCAGAAGCGGACTCGCAAAAGGGACCGGATCGGGAAGCCCACTCTGCGCACTTCGGCGAGGACATGAGTGACACAAGCGATGACGAGGAACCGGAGATGGTGGTGATAGATCCGATGCGAGACTATGAAAGCTCCAACCAGAGCCTACCGAATGGGCTGTTCGATGGTGATCCGTTCCTTTCGGCGGCGGCGGCCGACTTTGGGCACGACGAGGAGAATGCTGTGGACGGCGTCGAAGAGGAAGCGGATGGGTCGGCGGAGGAAGACGATGGCGACGATGAGGACGACGAGGACACCCAGCTGAAGGGTGGCATGAACGTAACTAACCCGCCAACTAACGGATTACCTCGTACCGAACACGCCGCCCACAATAGCGCCCAGAATAGCACCGTTTTCACGTGCAAATATTGCGATGTGGCGTTTGCGGTGTCCTCTGCCTGCCAGCTGCACGAAATGCAGGACCACGATCTGTTGGCCCCGTATGCTTGTAGCTTCTGCAGCTACAAAACGTCTATCCGCCTCTCGCTGATATCGCACATTCGCGAAATGCATAGCATCACCCGGCCGTACATCTGCATCCAATGCAGCAAAGGATTCGTGCGTCGGTCCGATCTAAAGAAGCACACGTTCGTCCACACCGGCGTTCGCCCGTACGGCTGCCCGGATTGCGGGAAAACGTTCTCGCGCAACACGAATCTCACCAAGCACATGCGCATCCACTCCGGGCTGAAGCAGCACAGTTGCACCGTTTGTCCGCGCTCGTTCGCCAACAAGGGCGATCTGGTGCGCCACCAGAAGACCCACCTCGAGCAGAACCCCCAGTTCACGTGCGGGCGCTGCGGAAATGTGTACACCCGCAAAGACAAACTGCAGAACCACGAGCTGTTTTGCTTCCGGAGGACCCTGGGTGTGGCACCACTCACGGACGGCGTTCTGCCACCGGTCAAACCGTCCGACCACCATCGTTTTGCGTACGATGTGACTCAACAGCTTCCGCCGGACGCGGCGGATGTAATGGCGTGTGCACCGGAAATGCTGCTACCCTCCTCCGGTCCACCGGTGATTGGTCTGGATGTGAAACCAACGTTGGCCAGTTTCGCAAACATTATCCCCATGCCAATGATGGACCAGCCCAGCATGGTATCGTCCAGCAAGGTGTACGATTGTCCGAGCTGCCCGAAACGGTTCCTGAGCAAAGCGACACTCCGCAAGCACCTACTGACCCATCCGGAGCGGTCAAAGGCGGCGGACCGGGCGTATGAGTGCCCGCAGTGCAATAAGCATGTGATGGGCAAGCGCGAACTGGAGCGCCACCTGATGAGCCACGCAAACATGAAATCGTTCGTCTGTCGGTCGTGTGGCAAACAGTTCACGAGAAAGGACAAGCTCCAGCGCCACGAGCGAACGCATCAGCGCGACCGGCGCTTTGCCTGCCCGAACTGTAACGCCCGGTTCGCGCGCGGGGAAGCGCTCGAGTCGCACATGCGAATTCACTGTACCACGGACGCTGCCCACGGCTACGAGACGATGGACAGTGGCCACGAACCGATGCTGGTGCTGCCGTCACATTCCATGCTTCCGTGAAGCGCATGACCGAAGCCGCATGATCTCCGCGTGGGGTAGAGTACACTATAAAGCGAAAGTTTAGTGTCATTTAGAGAATAGTATCTATTAATTTATAACCACACACAAATAACCGTGTCCATCGTGAAGGACAACCCAGAGACTTAACGCCATCGTGTCACCCTTTTCCCATCACATCCTACCGTGCGTTCGAAAGCGACTGTATTACTTGTTTGTTTTGCCCCCCACTAGCTAGCCTGTCCCATCGTTTCTTTTGGCCAATCTAATCACTTGCCGCGTTCTCGTCACCGTCGCCAAATCATAACGAATAAATTAATGTAAACATGTATATTTGGATCCCACATGTGTTTCGAATAAACGTCTAACCGCGAGCGGGCTCTCCGCGTGGAACAGTAATTTCGATCTGCATGTATGTAGCGGGCCAAATAGCTGACCTTCGGTCCCGGCTGACCACCATCGGAGAAGGTGTGCCACTAACTACCCGCCGTCACGAAACGTCTTATCAAGAGTACGTCATGCCCGATGCCGATTATCAGATTGTTCAATTTCGGGTATCATTTTCGTTGAGGGCCGCGATTGAATGGCGCGACCCCCGGCTGATAGCCGGCGGGTGCTTTAGTCGATGGCGGTACTTACTAGTGGACACAACCCGAGCGACGCAAGATGGTTGAATGTTTTCTCTGCAGTTTAGGTAAGGCAAGCGAATGAACAGCGGACGACAATCGGACCTTCTTTCTATCCGTTTCCCGATCTCTTCGGACCGCCAACAGGATGGATCGTCAAGTGGTACCTGTACGCGTGGGCCGCTTGTCTGGGAATCTTCGTGATGCTGACCGTCCTCTCTAAGCTTGCCCAGCGAGGAAACAAACTCAAGTACTACAGCAAGTACGGCATGATCTACTTTGCGACCCAGTCCTTCACCGTACTGTTCGCGCCGTTTGCCATGCTGAGGGCGCGCAGCATCGACAATTGTCGGTAAGAAGTCGGAAGTCTGCGCTTTTGTGTCGCCGGTCATCCTCTCTTTTGGGTTCCTCTTCCGCAGCATTATCGCAAACATAATGGCGCGTGCCTCCAAACTGCTCGGCATCACGTGGGAGCTGCGGAATGCACAAATTTTGCGCCAAGCTAAGGGTGCGATCGTTCTCACGAACCACCAATCGTCGATGGATATACTCGGTGAGTAATAGGCGATTAAGCCGGCTAATCCGGGTCACTTGCGCCACACCCTCGGCTGGTGTCGAGGTACACCATTGCCGCGTGTTATCGTTCGGGAAAGTTTATCAGCAAATTTCTAGTCGAAATGAACCCGCGCGTTCGATAACATGATTGACGATGGCCGCCGGTTGGACTTTGGATACGAGTGGGGGTTGCAACGGAAGCTAAAGGGGTTTTGTTTTGGCGTTCCTGGGGTGGCCTTTATTGCATTTTGATTAAGGGGAGAGCAGGTTACATGCTCGTGTCGGTGTTACGTAAAGTTTTTCTAACGCGATGGTGTGAACCGAAGCTCTAGTTGACGTTCCTTTTCTAAATCATTAAAATTGCCTAACATAACTGTACCGTTCTTTGCAGGAATGATGACCTTGTGGGAGATACTACACAGTGTCATTGCCATTGCCAAGAAGGAAATTCTGTATCTCTTCCCGTTCGGACCGGCGGCCTGGCTCTCCGGGCTTCAGTTTATCAATCGCAAAGATCGTCCGTCGGCGATGCGTACGTTTGATCGGTGCAAGCGCATGATGACGGAGGCCGGTGGTGGGGCCAAAATGTACATCTATCCGGAGGGCACCCGGTACCCGGAGCGGGGTATGCTGCCGTTCAAGAAGGGTGCCTTCCACACGGCCATCGAAGCACAGGTGCCAATCATCCCGGTGGTCTTTTCGCACATGTACTTCATTCAGGCGAAGAAGCACATCTTCGACGACGGCCATGTGATTATCGACGCGCTCGATCCGATTCCCACCAAAGGCCTCACGAAGGACGATCTCGACCAGCTGATCGAACGGACGCGAAACGTGATGCTGGCGCGGTACGAGGAGA